>NW_020448052.1:686041-823269 GCF_003343035.1 Apteryx rowi | reverse complement strand
TTTTTTTTTTGCTTCATCTGCCCCTTTTTGCTTTGTCTCATAGAGCCCTTCCTGTTCAAAAAGCTTTACAAGGTGGACACATTCATTAGTAGGCTAACGTATTGACTAGCATATAGACTAATGTGTGTTTACTTCATTTCGAATTTTGGCAGAAGGGTGTGGAAGAGAGCGAATGTTTTGCACTTTTCTGTGAGATCTCTCTTTTTTTTCCTTTCCAGATCCTCAGTTCAAGTGCCCCTGCATTGTGCTCCGTACTGTGCAAATGCAGTAAATGATACTCCAGATCCTCAGAACTGAATAATCAAAATGGAAAACAGTCCTCCTGATGCAGATCCAGATATTCACCTAAGACAGGCACAGGTAGCTCTATTGCTCCCTAGGCTCCTATCAAGTACCAAATGAAATACCTGTGTTAGATCCTAACAGTAACTGGTACAGCTGAGTCCTTCAGTTGGTGCTGAAAATCACTCAAGTATGATCTCCTCTCAATAACAGCATATTATACCCATCCAGCAAGTACGTCATCTATGCCTCCTGACAGCTGTCCGGAGACTTGAAGAAATACTTTTCTGATTAAGACTGAATTATGCAAATAACCGTTCGATAGAAGAGGTCAGTCACTAGTTTTGCTATCTGGAGTTTCTATTTCATTATTGCTCCATGATATTCAACATCAAGGTACTTCCACCCCAAGTGCAATCAAAGTATTTGGAAAATGCAAATTCTGTTTTCAGAGTAAGAGGTGTTTTACAGTCCTCCTCAGCTACATGCAAAAGCGTATGCAGTGTAATTTTTACTTGTTTGGGAAAGCTATCTAAAATTTTAAGACTGGGGGGAAAAGGCTTTCTGTAGAACAGCTCCACAAACACAGCATAAAAGCAGCATTAAAGTTGCTCTGAAGCTAATGGAGTGCTAAATCAGCTCACCCAATGCTTCATCCTTGGAAAACATTACAAAGCGCTAGATTTAATGACTCTGTTGTTCAGCTGGAATAATTTGAGTTTAATTTCTCAGGGAAATTCATATTTTTATCCCAAGCAGTTATATTATTTTCTTTTTATATTTTTATCAATGGTTCAATTGCCCTTTAATCAAAAGATAATGCAAGAGGGAACATTTCTCATTCAGCAGAGCATCTTGACTAATTTTATGGTCCCATATGTGATCACTCTGAACATAAGTTCATACAAAGTGCAATTTGCAGTGTACGCATAACTAGATAACTAATAATAGAATATGTAAAATTCAATCTTTGTGACCTACCACTTATATGCCCTTGGGTTTGAGCTAACATTCACAATTTGATTAAATATTCTCTAAGAATGAGTGCACAAGAATGCCTTCACTGTTAGCAGCCAGAAAAATAATTCTGTACACTTCAACCAGGAAATAACTCCCTTATGCACTTTTTAGTGAATTCATTTATGATCTAGAATTAACGAGGGCTGTGGAACAATACCTTCTAACTTAAGACTGTTACAACGATAATCAATGAACAAAATTAACTCTTCTGATAAAGGTGGTATTTTTCTTCATAAGGTCCATATTGCAAGGCTTGACCTTATGATGCTGTTGTAACAGCTAAATAATCACCATTAATATTACACAGATCAGTTCAAACAGTTATGTTAAGCCTCCAGAACAAAGGTGATTTCCAGAGGATTTCACCAATTTATCAGTTTTACAGAGAACTAAAATAGAACTGAAATCGTGAAAGAGCGACTCTCTAACAGGCATGCATAATTCATTTCAATAAGAAGCAATGAGGTCGAACCACAGTAAAAAAAATCAAAATTGTACTGAGTCCAAAGCGAAATTTTTGAACTATTATTGCCCCAAAATTTTCCAGTCAAATGAATCTATCGCCCAAGAGAAAGAGGGAACATTAAACTTATCCAATACTACAGGTACATCTCTTCTGAAAGCGGTCTGATGTCCTCCCATGCCTTACTCAAAACCTAAAACTGTTCTGAGATTCTGGGAGGCTACGCTGCTACGGAAGTTGAACAGAAATGTTTTGTTAATGTGCTCAACCTCAAACATTCAAAACGAACAACAGTAAAATATAAAACAATTGAAGTGCAGTGGACATGGACTCTTGCTCTGCCAGTCACTCCCGGCTTAAACACCAACTAAGCGGCACGTCCTTTGTCACGTTGCGCCGCAGGAATAAGGAAAACCGTCAGCACTGGTGACATTCCCGCAAATCCCTCCGAAAGCCTAGCTCCACAGTGATGCCAAGGACCGATGCCTGTAACTAGCACCACCACTGTCATGGTTGTGCAAGCACAAATTTATACAGCTGTTATCCTGCATCCCACCTTGCCTGTTTTATCTCATTTTAATCTCAGCCTGTGTGTTGAGGCAGAGTCTGAGTCTACTTTGCTTCCTACAGGACTAAGTACCTAGCCCTCCTGAGGCTGCAATGATATGACAATAACATAAAAGATGTGATCCCGTCCCCAGCAGCAAGCAACTGCTGCACTGATCGATAAAAGCATGGCTTTTCCAGCAAGAGCAAAACATTCCGGCCATTATTTTTGTAAAAGCCACTGCCATAAAATATCCACACTGAGTTTACCCAACATTTACACTGAACTACCTGAGAAGAGAAGGTCCGTCCTTCATTCCAGCAAACCTGGCTGATTTTGACCTAGTCAGGCCACAGGAGAAAGGCAGATCAAGACCCAGGACTCGGCTGGGAACCAGCCTGCGGCTGGCAGGCAGCAGGAGGTGCCGGAGGCGGCGCGCGGCTCCCTGTTGCGCTCCGCGCAGAGAGCTGCCTCCGGAGGGCTCGGGCTCCCCGTGCTCGCGTTTCCAGGGCGCTCTGCATTAGAAGAGCAGAGCGGCTGCACCGCAGCACAGACAACACCTTGAAGGCCGCCTAAGTTGTGCCTTGGCTTCAGGTATTAACTCTGGCTAAACAACGTGACTATCCTCAAGAGCGTTCGTTTCCAAACGCCTTTGTCGCATTTAGCAAAGAACACTTGGCACATCTGTGCCAGGTTTCTCTAGAGTCTTCTTCCCAAAACTGCTTGCTACTGATATCCACATATCTACAGAGTTACAAAAATCATACTGAGAATAAAAAGAAATGAATGTGCTCATTAGTATTTCACCAACAGATTTTTGTGGTCGTGTTTTGAAAAACTGCTTTTAAAACAATGTAAAGTGCATGCATTGACCATGTTATGCAGCTCAGTATAAATCTATAAAAAGGACAATACATAGATTCATAAGCTAAAAATTGCATATGGTCCATGATATTAAGAATAAACTTGACCTTTCAAAGAACAAATCTATTGGAAATGCAAAAGTTTTGGGCCCTTTAATCAGCTCTGTATAGAAGAATCTAATGCCACAAGCAAACATGGCTTTCCCATTTTGTCCTCCTTTACAGAGGGAATAAAATACTTCTGGAGGTAATTCACTTGAACCTGGAATGAATAAAGACCATTAATCTCACTGATCCAACCAATCCAATTAGTCTTATTCAAGAACTAATTGCAGAGCCTTAGTCATGCAAAAATAATTTTGCACATATGAAGTCTCAGTGAAAACTAGTCGTGTGAGCAGTTACCTCTATGCAGACTGGACCATATCAATCTAACAATAGCAAGATCTTTTAAAATATAACGTGGCCTTGTACATATAAGAACATCTCTATTCTTAAAGAAACAAATAAAATATGTAACTTCTGTAGCATCTGCTCTCATTTTGAGGACCTCAGTGGTAATTAACAACTCATGAACAGCAACAGGACGTCACAGAATTAAAAAAAAAAAGAAAAAAGCACCTCCTTCTGCCATGTTTCATTTTATTGACAGAAAAAGCCTACTTACCAGAATTTTTGTAGTATAAGCACTGTTGATAGCAATTGCATTAACCAGCAAATCAAGGGTTTTGGCGGGGACAGAATCGGGGTCCGGGATCTCTTTGTAGTGGACATCGCCCACGTAGGCTTGCACGACTGTCATCCGATTGGTCGTCAGTGTCCCTGTTTTGTCGGAGCAGATGGCTGTAGCATTACCCATAGTTTCACAGGCGTCTAAGTGGCGGACCAGATTGTTATCTTTCATCATTTTCTGAGAAAAAGCAGAGGAGAAAACCTTCAAGATCTGCTTTGACAGATTTAAACATCAGTTAGCAAAAGCAAAAATGCTTATATTTAGCCTTGTTCATTATAATGTAATACTCACTAAGCCACAACTCTGATGCTCCAGGCCAATAATCAAACTCTAGTTACAGACAACCAAGTAGTGACCATCCCTGAAATAATTTTCCCTTTGATAAACTGATGCAGTTACTTTGTTTTTGCAGTATGTATGCATTTTAAGAAACAGCTAGAACGGCAAGGATTGGAACAATATCTTATACTCAAAGGGCACAATATCACCAGTCATAGGCAATGGAGTATTACAGTTTGCTGCATGTGTTGGGTGAAGAACATAAGAAGAATGGGAAAATATTTAAAAAGCAGCAGCAATTTTTATTAACAAAGTCACATACTTAACATCTGGTCTTTTGTTCTAATAGTAATGATGTTTGACTACATGTAAATCAAGCTATTCCTTCATGATACCCTTATTTTAATTTATTTACACGCTACATAAAAACAAACTTTTTATTTTAAGAAGCTCAGAGGAAAATTTTATAGAAGACGCATCTGACTAGATAACTAAATTATTCTGAGAAAACTGTTAGATAGATAAGGGAGTAACCTACAACTCCAGGATTTTAATCCTCTTTAATTTTTTAATTAAATTTGGCTACAAACAACTGTAACTTCATTTATGAAAAGCACCTAAAAGCTCTAGTGAAACTTTAATTGGTCTGGAATAAGTTCCTGAGGACTACAAATCCTCGTCAAAACTTTGTACTATTGCGCAAGCAAATTTTAAGATGAGAAGTTATTCTATATAAGAAGAATGTACCTATTCACTTAATAAAACCTGCTGAATACATTCCTGATAGCTGTGCAAACTAAGTACATATTTCTATCTTTTGATATGTCTGCATTGTGTAGTTTTAAAGATATGCATTAACATGCATATGTATTGAGCATTTCGGTTAGAAATACTCTCAATATCAAGCAAAGTTGTACATTAGAGTTTCACTAACTTTTTGATCACATTGATTTACAGGCCAACTTTCCTGAAACCCGATAAAATCTGAAGGAGTTATTAACAAACTCAACTGAAAAGGATTTTTCACTGATGATTACTTTTAATGTTACTTACCTTTACAGAATAAGCAAGAGAAATAGTGACGGCAAGTGGAAGTCCCTCAGGAACAGCAACCACAAGCACCGTAACACCAATAATGAAGAATTTAACAAAATACTGAACATAGACAGGCGTGCACTCAGGCAACCATTGTTTCTTGTTGACCACAAAGGTGTCAATGGCAAAATACAGTACCAAAATGATTACAGTGATGGCAGACATCACCAAACCTGAAAATAGAAATAATCAATTACTATGAAGCAAAACACAAACAACTAAAAGCACATGCAATTTGAAAGCTACACTTGAATTTGATATGAAGTTATTTTCCTAGTCTATATGAAATTGTTCATTACCACCACTACCAATAATGATGAATTCTATAATGTAGAAAAAGCATATTACTATAAATACACTTAAAACAAACATACATTCAAATGAAAAAGTCCAATGAATAAGAGAGCACTGAATTCTGCAGGACACCTGCATGGTACTGCATTAATTTTTAAGCACTGCCTTATTGCCTTTTTAAAAATTTTCACTCATTCTAGTTTAATACAAGTTTTTCAAGCTTAGTGCAGTACTTTGCCTAATACAACATTTATCTATCCTTTTATTATCTGCCTTTTACAAATTACTAGTCTCTACATATTTAAACACCAAGTTATTTCTTCATCTTTCTTTTTAAATAAGCTTTTCTTAACAGGCTCGAAAAAAAGAATCTCCTGTAGCTAATCTTCCTATGTAAAATATTTTAGAAAAGCCCTACCGAGGAATCTGGTTGTATACAGTGATAAGGCAATATTGCAGAATTTGCCCACAAAACAGTTATTTAATTTTTATTCCTGACAATTTGATAAATGCTCGTGTTTTCAAGCTTTCCCTTTTCAAAGGGAAAGTATGCAAACAGTGCACGTTTTTATGATGAGTGGCCCAAGAGAGGTACAACACTGACAGTATTACGGAAGAGAGACTAATAAATGTTTCACAGAATTCAGAAAAGATCCAGGGCACGAAACATGCTTTTTCAATGACACAGACTTTGCCAAGATAACGTTCTCCCTCCAGAATTTTGTTTCTGGGTTCAAGTGACGAATAGTGGTTTCCATTAGAACATATATTTTGCCTTGCTGTGATTACTTACTGTTCTTTGGCAGGCTTCTATGAAAAGGTTAAGCCTGCGTTTCAGAATAAATTCATTTTTCTCTAATGAGATCATCCAATAGAAGAGGGATGCTGTGAATTTCGTGTCTGGGCTGAAGTTTAAAAAAAATTGGTAAACTGAAGGATGCTAAGGTTGGCTGGAATGGGATGAGTCAGGGAGACCAGTAAATGCAAGAGGATATAGGAAAATCCACTGAAATTTTACACAGGTGAATCTTCATCGCAACACAGATATCCCCATACATTCACCAATGACAAAGTAAAACCAAATGAGGCAGCAATCTATTATTTTAATTAATATTTCTTGGCAGAGTATGGTTAGAAGGCAGCCACATGCCTTCCATAATATCAATGGACATAACAGTGAGCAGGCAATGTAAAAGTGTACTTAATCTGAGAAATTAATGATGGTGAGAAATGAAGTATTTTTATGTCCATGCATACTGTTGTACAGAAAGTAACAAAAAAGAAGCTTGAGGAATATGAAACCGGGCAAAGCATGAAATTGGACAGTAAAGAAATGATAAGCATAGATTCTGAGCGTCATACACCATTCAGGCAAAAAGAAATGGCATCATGGGATTATGTGACCAACTGAGTCCAATCAACTAAAAAGGAAAGAGAAGGAATAGTAGGGGTAAAAATAAGTCTGATAAAAAAAGATAAAGGAGATCAATGGGTGTAAAGTTAGGAATCTGTTGTAGGGCCCCAACCAAGGATCTGGATAGGGATTAAGATCTCTTTAATACTATTAGAAAAATGAAATTAAAGATTACATTGTTACAAAAGATCTTAACTTTCTACCTATATGTTGAAGAACAAGGGCAACTGATAATGGTAGGGAACAGATGTTACTGGATACAATAGCCAACAGACTATTTATTAATAGCCAGTAAATAACATGATGTAATGCTTTTTGGTCCTATTTTTGGTAAGTAGCAAATACAGATTAGTGGGTTGTATGATCTAACTGGGGTTAATAAACTACAACTGAGTGACCGATAAAGTTTAAATGAAAATGGGGGATAAAGCATTGTATTTCTGTGACTGAAATATTTAAGAGATACTTTGATTTCTCCTCCATATTCATTCTTAGTCACACTTTCAGAAAGCTACTCTTTGAAAAACTAGACAAAATGTTTATTCAGATTGGGTGGACTGAACAGATCTAGTATTCAGAGTTTACCATATGATAACTAACTGGAATTTTTACCCTGAGAAAAAAATGTTCAGGGATAAACATCTCATTGGGTGAATTACAAACATATAGAAGATTAAAAGTAATTAAGATGACAATACGGAATGGGAAAAAGAAACCCAAACAAAATCAGATCACCAAGTAAGTGATCTTGATTTTGAAATCAAGTACAGGTGATATAACCAACCTGGAAGTTATTCAAATCCATACCAAGAGATACTGCTGAAACTCAGATGAAGGGTGCTTTCAAGGTCCCTCTTGGTTCTAGTCAAACTTTACACAGTCCCATCATGCATCATAGATTTAACTACTCTTTTTTTTTTCATTTTTAAATTAAGTTACAAGTTGAAGGGTGTCATATTTGGATAGAAGGCATGAACATGGTGATTAAAGAAAGAATAGCAGGATTTGAGAATCCATAAAAGGACAACACTATGTGAGTGACACTTTGAGAAGATATTGAAGTTTCTGGATGTGTGTACTAAGTTCTAAGGGGAGAAAAAATTAAATATCATGTAATTACTATACTTGGGAATATCAACTCTGAGAAGTTACATTTCATTTTGATTCCAACATTCATTACAATCAAAGTTTCTCCAAGC
Organism: Apteryx rowi; assembly: GCF_003343035.1. Taxonomy (NCBI): domain Eukaryota; kingdom Metazoa; phylum Chordata; class Aves; order Apterygiformes; family Apterygidae; genus Apteryx; species Apteryx rowi. The sequence goes on along the minus strand of NW_020448052.1, from coordinate 815,080 downwards.
TGAGTTTTAGAAGATAAAAGACCTTCAGTACCACGTACTATCTTCAGAACAGTACTATGATGACCTATTTCTAAACATTCTTGTAATAAAGCACTTTTTTTTCAGAATTATTTGTTTTAGAACTGTTTGCTCCTAGTGTAACATATTGCTCTCTGGACAGTTATCCAGCCGTACCTGCTTTGCCTATCTGGACTGCCAGCTTGGTCAGCTTTCCCTGGAGGACAGATTTCTCCTTCTTGTGCATGTTGGCTTTCTTCTTGTCCTTGTCATCTCCCTCTCCCCCTTCCGCGCTCTTCAGCGGCTGCATCTCCATGGCAGCAGCCCCATCCTGCTGCTTGGCTAAGAATGCAGAACAAAAGCGTTACTCCAAAACTCATCCTCGTTCTTCTTCTCCCAGCGTTCATACTTACCGTGTTCGGCTAGCAACACCCATTCGAGGGCTGCTTGCAACACAGATGAGGGTAGCTACGCACAGAATCACGCGTCGCTCCCACCATGGACAGACGCCCACGTGGGGCCCCGTGGGGTTCAAATCTACGTGTGCACCCTACGTGCGGGGGCACATAACGTGCCTTTCGCCAAGTGCCACGTAAACTTGTTAATTCTTTTTTTTTACTACCAATGGCTTTCTGTAGTATACATATACACATATATATCACCTTTAATGTCTGGCAAATTACTTAACAAGTAGCAGTACATTAGTACTGCGGGATTTTCTAGACTAGCAGCTCTAAAAATTTTCAGCAAATTTAATGTCTGTATCTCCCTAAATTTTGGTATTTCTCATAGAATGCACCCTTAAAATAACATTTTTATTGAAACCATTTTAAAGGCAATGTGGTTCAACAGATGAACCATGCACCACTTCTCTTGACCTCATGGGACCTCCGTGACCAGAGGACCACACTTTGAGAACCACTCTTCCGGACAATACCAGACCTGAAATGCTTTCGCAGCATTCAGTGCTCAAGTAAATTAACCATCAGGTCAGATGAAGATACCATCGCTCTCCATAAAAAACAAACGTAATTTAAAGGTTAAACCATCCTTTCCTGCAAGAATGCTTTCATATGAGGAAAGTTTATTTTAGTATCAAAGAGAAAAATATCTTTTTTTTAAAAGCAATGACATTCCAGTGTATATATGTGTATGTGTCTGTTTTGTATAGAACAGAGACAAATTAAACAGAATGAAATGAAACAGATCTGCTCAGTTTTCACATTCATGAACAGTTTTTATAAAGCTATGCTTATTTAATCTGGAAATCAAATTGGTCTGCCTAACCTTAAAACTTATTCACATAGTATCCTTTTATTTAATAGTTCTGTACCATAAACAACTGAGTTTATCTGAGTTTATCAGTTTCTGATCCATCACCTGCAAAATCTTTAAAATTATCTGAGAAGAGAGAAAGTTATAGTTTATTAATTTACTTATTTGACACAGTCTAAAAAAATCACAATAGCTGGTGCATCACATAACGAAAAGGGAATCAAGACTCACTTCAGAGGAAGTGAAATAGTTATTTCAATTTCTTCCTGAGATTATACATTAAATAAGAAATACCTAACATTGTTTAATCTTCCTATTATTCATCCTTATAATATGCTTTTCAATTGCTAAATAACCTCTTTGCATTAAAAATTCCTTTTGTTATTGCTTTATCTTCTGCAAATAAAAATATTTCTATACAATGCCATTAAATGCCATAGATGACACGACATATCAAAAATGGGACTGGAAGTTCACTAACAATACACAGCATATGCACAATCCATAGCAACTTGCACAAGAAAAATGAATTCAAAATGAGCTGCATGACATGAAAGCCTCATCTACAAATGGCTTATCTGAAACATTGATCTTTTCCTCTCCTAAAATTCTTACAGCTTAGAATTCTATAAATTACAATTTCTTTCTTAGAGCTTTTTTTTTTTTAACATTCTGTTTGAACAATAGAGACATTTTGACACATAGGCAAAAATCACAAATTGTCATTTTATTTTTTAACAGAATCTAGCTACATGCTAAAAATAAAATCCACAACCTGCTTAATATGAAAGAAGATTACCTTTGTTCTGGCTGTTCTCCATATTCCCATCCTGCATTTTGCCTATATGATGGAAAATTTCAACAGACAACAGACAGTAAACAGTCATCACCCAAGACAGAACATGACAATGGAAATTTAAATAAAAAGGGCAGACAAAAGTAATGAGCATGTTACAGATATTTATTTATGACCAGTAGCCATTGTTACCATATATTTACTCAGAAGTGTGGACAACTTAGTCAGACACATTCAAGAAACTGCAGTCAAGCTCAGTGTTTTAACAGGTAAAATACTAAATAATGGTGCATATTTTTGAGTAAATTGCATAAGTTAAGAGGGTGAAGCTAAAAAAAAAAAAAAAATCCAGTAAAGTAGAATTTGAACAATAATCCTGAACTGAAATTTCAGGCAACTAGGATTTAATAAAACACCAGTATAGAGCATGACTTTCTTAATGCATTCCCGAATTAAATTTATTTTAGTAAAATAAGACAAAATATAAATAATAATATACATAAATGTAATAAAATAAAACTATAAGTCAGACATGATTTTAAAATTACGTCTTCCAATTATATAAAGGTTATATTATTTAGCAAGTTACTGCTGTAAATAGGAGTGCTGAGTGTTCATTCTATATTCAGATTTCTCCTAAAGATTTGCCATGTGCATCTGTAATTTTAAATTTACTATTTTAGCTACATTTAGTCTTACCCTATCAAACTCATTATTTGATTTTTTTTAAACTGATAATATAAAATTTGAAAGTGTGTATGATATGGAAATGGCAAAATACTAAGTAGAGTGTAAAAAACTTTGGTATTCAGAATAACTAATAAAGCATTTCAACTGTATTCAAAACTTGGAGGTGAGACGCCTTGCGAATCTCTTACCGTGGTATAAGCATTTATCTTACGGAAAAGAACATTTGAATTTTATAAGCATTGTATGCACAGTGGCAGGCATTCTCTTTCAGTGGTTGTTTCTAACGCCCAAAAGAAAAATTATGCTAAGAAAAATGAATGGTTAAAATATTTTTACAGGATTTTTGACACATACTAATAAGAAATGTATCATTAGGTTTTATAAAAAAAGACAGCAGTTAAGTCCTGCTCTTTAGGCTTCCTATGATAGTACAGCTGGTGCTGACACGCACAACAAAAAACCAGAAATCATGCTTCAACAGAGGTGTTAATTTTTCACTCTATGCCATGAATACATAGAAGCAAACCTGAAAGGCTAAGATCTACTTCCTAGCTGTTTGTATTTTCTGTAATTTGGAGATCACTAAATATTTAGTTCTTTTTAACAGAACAAAAATGGCCAAATTAGTTGTAAGTGCATCACCAGTTCATTTCATCCCATACCAACAGGCTACAGCCGCTGAGAAATTCAGAAGCGCACAACTGCGGTAAGGGAAAGGATGTTTTGCTACATATTGATGATCTCAGTATTCAGAAGGATTATTAAAGTACGCTGAAGTAAACCATTTGGCATCAACTGCTTGTCTATATTTTTAACCCTACTCCCACTTTGGATATCATGTGATTGTAAAAAAGGGGATATTTATCTTCCAAAGGCTTATGTTTTTCCATGAGACATGCATCTACCAACCTGAACAAAAACAAGTTCATTTTCACAGTGAAATTTGCTCAAAAATTTTTATTTAATCTAAAAATTATGGTAACAAAACAGTTCATAGTTGAACTTGATATCTGCTTAATGGCTATTTTTCTTAGAATGGCTTTTAATATAGTTAGTGGAGGAAATAAAACATTTCTAGCGATTCTGATTTCTAGCTAAAGGAGAAAGCCTTCTTTAAGAGACTGAACATACTAATTTAGAGCAGATGTAGTCTGTTCCTTTTTCAGAATACAATTCAAAACCTTAAAACAGTAAAACTAAAGATTCTTCAACAAAAGAACACTTTACATTTTTCATAACTGGTGAAAACAAAATACACTGTTCTGTGCAAGACAAAATACCTTATCTAACTATATATCTATATATCTGCTGTGTAATAGGAGCATAATAATTGTCATAATGAGTTACACTAATTCATCTACCTTTGCTACATAAAAATAACCAGCATGTGAATGGACAATCACTATTAACAACAATATAAATATACTTATTTGAGAAATATTTTCTTAACCTCAGTAGCTACTGTATTTAGGTTAATGTTTCAGGGTATGGGGGTGTTCATCACACTATGTATAATCCAGTTACTTACACAGAGTAATACAGCATAGACAATTATGACAAAGAAAAGAATAATGTAAAGGGAGGTAAAAGATTTTACTCTTTTTAAAGGAATTATTAAATGTTAATATTAATTATTATTAAAATTTAATATTAATTTTAATATAGAATTATTCAATAATATAAGCTATTTTTACATAACTTTTGCAAACTTCTTTTTTGGAAATAACCAAGTAAAAGGGACAGTTTGGGGGCTTGAAATCTGGGGGAATTCACCTAAATTTATTTCTTCCACTTTTCTAAGCAAGGATAAAAGTTGGGAGGTTTAGAAAAGAATATAGAGGCTCATGAGATGGCTGGTACTCTGTAGTGGCTTTGTAAGTTTTGAGGTACGAATTTGAAGACAAAATGTTTTGCATGTTGCCTCTACTTAACTAAAATGTATGTATCTTTGCTTGGAACATAGCCAGGGCACCACTACTGCCAGAGCTCCTACCACAAAACCAGCTATTACTTCAAAAAAGCTTCACAAGAGAGACTCCCCTTCCCCCCCAACCCTTTCGAGGAGGCCAGGAGACACGATAACCAAACCCGGGGGCGGGCGCGAAGAGCCCTCTGCTCGCTGGAGGAACTGCTGGCAACCGGCCTTTGTCACAAAGCCTAAACCAGGCGCGTTCCGCTGCGCCTCACACAGCTAAAGCACCCTGGAGCTTTTCCCGAACGCCTCGCCTCGCGGTGGAAACGAGCTGAAGCTGTCTCCAGGCCAGGGCAGCTGCATCTACAGCTAGTAAGCGCAGAAGCACGCGGCAAATCTGTGCACGGGGGGGGAAAGCGGCACCAAACATATCTGAAGCGAACCGCGAGGAATTCGCTCGTGCAGCGTGCTCTCAGATGCAACGCCGTAGTCAAACCCAGGTTAACGACAAACGAATAAATCCGATTCCTCCGCATCAAATCGGAAGTTTTCCATAGTTCTTCTAGACATTCACTGAATCACCTACAACTCCGGAAATATATTAAAATATACTAAAACTGCAAACTGCTTCCTAGGAATTGAACACTAACTTATATATGCCAAAACTGACAGAGTTAACAGTAGATCTAAAATATTTTAACTCTCAGTCTAGTATGGTATTTCCACATGAGAAATACACCTCCCCCCCCCCAACCCCCCCAAATCCCAAGGAAATCCTGATTTAGGAAAAAGGCCGGGCTCTGCTGGACAATGAGAATCCAGCCACTCATAAACCTGTTCTCCAAGGAAATCAAAATTAGGGTAAATGTGCTTCCCAAACGTGCAGCGACTGCTGCTGCCCATATTCTCTTTAAAATAATTTACCTTTTCTAAAAGCATTACTTTAGGATAAAAGGGTTCTTCGTGAATTACTACCTTTCTGCAAAATTTTCTGCTTTAATCCCAGGCTGAACTTGTAAGCTTTTAAAAACTGGACACATCAATTGTCTATATTTTTGAATGAAGAGAAACACCAAAGTATTATCTATTTCCAGCTATTAACTACTAGAACCCAACCAACCTTTTCAAAGCTCCTTCTTACACAACAGGTCACAAGCAATAAGGTATGTCGCAAACCTATATGACTATATCACTCTTGAAAATAAAAGATATTTTTGTCAGCTGTATTCTCGTAGCTGAGAAGTGAGTAATAATTTGTCTGCAATTATAATGTGTTGATTTTCAACTAACAATAGCATTTCCTGTGCTAAGTACACATCGAAGCATATAGTAATTTCTCTTATTTTAAGGTACTTTCTCCTGAGAGGAATTACACATTATGCTTGTTTTCAGTCACATCTTAGGGAAAATCCTCATACATGAATGAAAAATATCATTTCATCCAGACTGAAAAAATAAGAACCACAAGAACTTGATTTTCTTGCTTTAGAACTTAATTTTTTCCTTCCTTTGTCCCCTCAACCCCCCAAAATATAGCTATATTTAAGTAGCTACATCATCACTGCTGACTAGAAAAAACGCATAATACAAACAGAAACCAGACTCTGGCAATTTCCCAGACAATTTCAGAGCGCTCAGATCTAGCTTCACTTGCCAGGTCCTGGTTCACCTCTGAACACACTATCAGATAAGTGGAATTGTAGAAAGTATTTCCCATTCATGTTGGTCAAAGATATGCAGAATTAATTCAACTGCCTCATCTCAGAAGAGAAGTTAAAAGCAAAACACACATTTAGTGGCACTACAATTGCCTTCCACACTTTGGGCACTAAGCAGAACAGAGTATATATGTCTCGTTCACTATAACTCTGAGATAAATGGGGACAGTAACTACTGTTTATGACGGGACAGAAGAAAATGGAAAAAGCACATACTTCCTCGATATAAAACCTTGATTTAATATCCCTTGGAACTCCACTTCCATATCAAGTTCAAGCAGTAAGACCAAATGGAGCAGACATTTACCAGACAACTAAAAACTACTAACAGAGCGACTAGGCAAGAATTACTTAGGACTCATCTCGGCGCCGTGCTGAGCAATGGTTCTGATCCAACAAAGCACTTGAGCAGATGCTTTAACTTAGTACTCAGCACCTTGCACAACGGAGACTTCATGAAATACCTCAGTCTCCTGTGGGACTGTAGAAGGCTATCTGGTACGACTGTCGCGTATGCATATGTTTGTATTAAAAAACAAGGGAGTAGAACTACAAAGCATAAGGAAGGGAGAAGGAAATAGTCCTCATTAATTTCATGGCTGTTGGTCTCTAAGGAATCTGAAGTAGTGGTGCTGCAACCAGGATGATCTAGGGATAAGAGAAAGACAGGGCTTGTAGGAAGGATTAATATCTTTTCCTAACTTTCTGGCATGTCTGGAAAAGGAGAAATTTTGCAGTCCTCCTTCATGTCCATCAAGATTTGATGACACTGTAAAGGTCTGTGTGCAGGACCTGGTGTTTTCAAGAACTTGTCTACCAAACTTATCCAGTCTTGATTATGAAATTTTGTGCCCCAGGATAACTTTTTTTTCTTCCTGTTTCAGCCAGTTTGGTTAAAAAAACCCAACAACAACAAAAAAACATTCCTTTGCTTTACTAAAAAATCTGCCACGCAGTGAGGTGCATGGATTGGCAATGCTAATTTTCCAGCAAACTTATAATGTACAGAAGAAAAGTTTTAAACCTGGTTGTTTTTCTTTCAAACCATAATTCAGTTATTTAAAAATAAGCTCAAAGGTTTTCCTATGTCATTGTTTCAAATAAGGTACCACACTTGTAAATCTTAGCATTTGCTTACTGCTTGTTATTGCTATGTCAGAACCTGTAGTTTTACATGCATAACACAACAACTGCTGACCTGCATGGAAGAAGATTCTACCACCAACATAATGAAAAATAGAATTACTTCTGTCAGTGTCACTGGTGCTGTACAAAAGGGAAAGGTTTCTATGGCAGATAAAAACTAATGTATTTGATTATCAAAAAAAAATACAGCTGTTCTAATGCCTGGGCTAACAGCAATCCATTCCATTTAAAACTGGAATTAGACTATCAGAAGAGATACTGAAATATTAGCATGCTAAGAAGTGGGGTCAAGAAGCTGTATGAAGAGTCAAAATGGACTAGAGTATTTTCCTTTTTCTTTCTTTTTTTTTTTTTGGAAATGCTACAGCTCATGAGACGATCACTATCTAAGGGTGCGCACAAGAATCCACAAACTTCACTTTTCAGTCTCTTAACAAAAAGGTGCTCAAAGTAGCAAAAGTTATTCCTAAAGCATTTCACGGTGAAACTGAGGCAGATTCCTGACCCCAGCACTATTTCTCAAAAGTACATGAAGACTATATGAATACTTATGAGAGCGCCACATTAGAAGAAAAGAAGATATAATCCTTTTATTACAGCGTTCTTCAAATCTATGCTGATAAACACGTAAAGAAGTGTTTTACACCAAAACTTTATGTAACAGCAACTCAGAAGTTTTGAAAACACTCTTACTTATTTAACTGTTCCTTTTAACTGTAATTTTTATTAATGGCAAATAGATCATAGTTCCTACTAGTTCCTCTCCCAGGCTTAATTCCTCGTCAATAAAGTAAATAAGTTGCAGCATCTTTGTGGCATCTCTTATAAGCTACTGTACAGTTTATGGAATAGGAGCTCTCAGAAGGGTAAACACATGCACATACATCATCTGTGCCGTTCATAAGAGGAAGAAGGAATCTTACACAGTCAGGAGAGAAATCCATCAAACAAAACAAGCTAGGTGTTCTTGACGTACCATTGACTAAGCTGGCATTTGCATTATCAGTGGCATTTGCACCTGCTGCACCATCTGTAGCTGAAGGAGGGTGGGAGGAGGGATGGGAAGAATCTACTGAGTAATAATGGATAAAAAACAATAAATAATAATAATAATAATATGAACAAATTCACATGACAAAAACAAAAACATTTATGGAATACTATGGCTTTGTCTTCTCCAAAATAGATTTGTTTTAAATTAATCAACATAACTTTCAGAAACAAAATGTCATTACAAGGTGTTACAAAGTAAGGCAAGAACTCATACATGGAATAAAAATAAATCAATAAATAAATAAACATGAAAGACATTTAACAAAGTTAACAGAGTTGGTGAGAATTGACTGTACACAGCACTATGTACATTCCTTTGCTCCTTTATGCTGATTTTAGTTGCTTTAATTGAAAGAGTTAGGCAAATATTAAAATGGTTGAAATTTCCCTTGAGTAAATGCATTTATGGAGCGTGTCAGTAATTTTAAAATATGCAGCATACTAAATGGCATATGCAACATTACATATTTTATATTTTATGTAATGTTGCATATTACCATTTATTATTGCCGTCACACCTCAGTCTAAAATGGGCTCAGTATGTGTCCTGCAATAGCCTAATATGCACATTGATTTAAATAGAAACAGTAAATTCTTCAGTATCCTATGTTGAAATTTGAGGAAACAGAAGAAATACAGAATCTTAGCAAATTTAGTCTTGTGGAGAAAAATGAGTTATTTAGAGTCTGAATTAGAGACTTTGTGCAATTGCCTATATTTTGTGATACAATGAAAAAATAACAGAAAATGTAATTCTCTTTTTGTTTTCAGCAATTATCCCTGTATTAAAGGTCAAGCAAATATTTCTTCCCTGACGGGAAGATGGAAAACTCTTCAAAGGTTTTTTATTGTTTTAACTTTATTTTTTATGCTAAAGTACAGAAAATTAATCTCTACAAATACTAGATAAAATGAGTTTTACCCTGTTTCTCTTGGTTGATTGTGCACTGCAGAGCACAGAAGTCTGATAACGAAGTCTGAGACTCATGAACTTCCTTGCTACTTGACCCACAGAGACTGTTTCACACTGTACTGGTTTGTTATTCCAGAAAAAGGGTCATGTTTTGTTTACAAATGGTAAATTGGGAGAAGAAGATAAACTGTACAAAATTAAAAAATGCACCTTATATAAGTGCATTTATGAAAATTTCAATTGCAAATTTGATTACTGCAATAGTAATAAGTTATGCTGTTGTAGTTACTCATGCTTATTTTCATTCCAGTTGGATACCCATACTAACCAGCACAGCATGAACTGCTAATAGCAAATAGCGCATTTCAATATTTAAGAGTATAATTTACTTCTGGAGAATAACTGAGCATTCAAGCTTAACATTAAGCTTTGCAACAGCAATAATGCATAAACACTTAAATGTTTGCCGAGAACAAACATGCAAGTGTCTTGAATCCTGTCAATTTGAAATTATCCTTTAATTTAACTGCACGAATTCAAAGACAATTATATTAATCATTAGTTCCACCCTGATTTGCACCACAGCTTGCTAGCGCAATGCCTTAGCCTTTCATTTGATCTGCCAGAATTCTTACTCTACCTGGAAGCTGATGTCCATCCTCCTGTTTCATACCTGTATGACGATTTTTACAAAACGTTAATGAGCGATAAAGGCATACGCCCCCCAAGACTGACACACAAACACTGGCGCTTGGTAGGGTTTGAGAGGATTGCAGGCTGCTATAGGAGAGCACACTGCAGGAGTTTGGGCCAGCTCTGCCCGGGCACTCTTCTGCGCTAGCACAAGGCAGCTAGAAACACTAGAAGATTTTAAAGAATTTGCTCGGTGTTGTAGCTATATCCAATCAGATTTAGTGTCTGCTATACAAAATTCTTACACACCTTTAAGGAACGTCCGTCTCTGGCTATTAATTTATGAATATAGCGCACTCCGTTACCCTGCTACCTCAGCTTTGTTTTTCCCTGTCTTTCAAGGCTATCCACAAGGAAGCACGAGAGAATTACCAGTGTCCTGAGCAAAACAAAATACAGAGAAGGGCAAGCCACGTGAGCGCAGGACCTTACGGCAGAGAGCTGCTACTTGCAAGCAGATGCCGAAGTTTCTACTTCCCTCCTACAGTGTCCTCGCACAGTGCCAAGAGAGACGCTGCCGGCTCTCGAGAGGGCACGGCGCAGCAGTGCCTCTTTCAGCGACAGCAAGGTTAGACCCTAAGACATGGTTCAAACTAGTCTGACATGAAAGATGTTTTACCTTGGGAAGTCTCAGTCTTTCTCTCTCTAATGCTCCTAGAACTTATCATGCCTAGCAGGTATTGTACATTTCTGTGCAGAAATGAAATGGTAAACATTTCGTAAAATCATTCATCACGGAAACAGGGATTTTTCTCATAGAAACACAGAGTCAAGTGCAACCACTTAAACTTTGTTTTGATAAACAGTTAAGGGGCATACGTTAATAAATGGAAATTTTAGGTCATGAAAACCTTTTGAATCCAGCCTCCCCATCTGCAACTTCAAATAAAAAGAATGAAAAAGACAAATAAATGGAATTACACTGTCTGATAGATAGTAAAATCTTCAGTAAAGCTATACTTACTCTTTTTATTAATAGCAAAAGCCATTAAAAAGAGTGGGAATGTCTAAAAAATTATGTTAATTTGTCCTTAAATATGACTGAAGGATAAATATTCTTAGAACAAACCTTCTTACTGAGAGGAAACATTTTGAAAGTAGACTTGAACAAATTACAAAAAGACTGTGTGAACAAAAACTAGGAAGGACACACATTAAAGCACATTTCTGCTTAGTGTGCAACCCATAAATTAGCAAATGCTGACAACATCACTCTATGACGAGGTGAAAGGCTAGAGAGACTTCTTAATTTCATTAACCGATAGCTGATATCAAAGTTAAACAGTCTGTTACCATTTCTTGCTACTTACTTTATTTTCTTTTACTAGTCTTAGTCTGACCTCTCCACCTGAAGAAATTAAAATGCCTTTACATATATTCTGTTCTTATAACGTCTGTCACTGACATTAAATGATTTAGTTTTAAAAAAACCAAAAAGCTTATCCTCAATTTATTTTTGAAGTTCAAAGAAAGATGTTATTTCTATGGCTGAGTTTCAGAAAAAGATATTACATAGATGTAAATGCACGAGAGCAAAACTTTAGCAAATTCTAGGTGACTGTGGATTTATGTAAAAGACATGGCAACAGGCATACACCCAGGTATTCCCATGCATTTGGTTATGTACTGAGAGTCTGCAACTTCACACTGGAAAAACTTCTTGTTATCCAATGTATATTATTGGTTAACAGATTTTGCTTTTTCCTGTGTGACGTGTAATGACAAAAACGTATACAAAAAAGAAAGTTTTTAGAATCGTATTTATTTGCAAAGAATTGGGGAGAGCTTTGGCTATACGAAGGCCAAGAGCTTGCCTGGGAGCATCCGTATGTGTTATGAAATTTACCTTTCTTATCTTTCTTTTCTTCTTCTTCTCCTCCAGCACCTAACAGAGTAAAGATGATGCCTGTCTGAGAATTCACACCCACAGCAGTTACCAGCATTCGTCCAGAGCCTTCCATGACATGAGTACCTGAAAATACGCAATATAAGTTATATATATTTTGCTAATAAATTAAAAAGCATAACCATTAAAATATTTTATGCAAGACTTAAAATAAAGCTAAGAGAGATTTCTTGCATAGTAAAAAATAATCCCTCTTGTTGATCATCATTCTCAGATGAGAATGGATGCTTGATTCCAAATCTTAGGATGTATTAACCACAAAACATTAATAGAATATCAACCACACACATCATGTTTCCTTTTAAAAGGAAATGTTGCCACTAACTTAAAGTTTGTGTAATTCCAGAAGGTAATGAGTTTAGCTTCATACAGTTATTTCCTGTATCTTGGAAAACATCTTTAGGAGTTCTGCAAACACTCTTCTGCGAATCTATTCAAGATTATACTGACTATATGAGAAATACTATTACATAAACAAAGTTAAAACATATGGGCAATTTCATCTTTCTCAGTTACGGCTGATTCACAGGCATAGAAAAAATATATTTGTGAAGACAATTTCACATCTTCAAATCTGAAAATTCACTACTGAGAAAGCTCTTCAAGGGGATGTTTAATTAAAACATGAGTTTTTCAAAAACCAAGAAAAATCTGACATACACTTGAAAACCAATTCAGTATGTACAAAGATTTTTATTGCTTTAAAACAAACCAAAATGCATGGTTGTGAAAAGGATCATCTGATTACCTAGATAATTATATCATTATGTTAACTAAATGAATTTCTTTTGATAAGAGCTTCGTGCTTTATTTTGTAGATATTATTTTACAGCTTTATTCTGAGACATTTGCTTCACTTACAAAATTAAAACTGAAAGATTAAATTATGCAGGCCCATCATGTAAATTAATGTTTCCAATTTTTTTCTTTCCATTTTAAAAAAAAATTGCGCACTATATATTGCAGGAACTGCCTTTCTCCAAAGTCCATAATATAATCCAGTTTCTAATACACACAAGAATTTGAGAGATTTGGCAGTTATACTAATTGCTTACAGGCAAAAATAAAGCTAGAAATACAATTTTTGCCACATCTTAATCTATTTCACTGATAAATAAGAATAAAACTGACATGTAGTGATGGATCATTGAACCTTAAACACACTTTGGAAATTTAAGCAGACATTAGGTGCATCTAAAATCACAGCCTCTTAGAAACGTCTTGCTCGTGGGAACACAAGCGAACTAGAACTTCCTAGAAGGTGTCACAAGTATTCTGTTTTCCACTTTGGAAAAGTTTTTTAACAGAGTCAACACAACTATAACAGTGTCTACACAACTGTGCACTGGGTATTTCTAAAAAGCTTTGAAATGGAAGAACCGCCTACTGCTTTAACATGTATTTAAGCCCAGTTACTACAAGCAAATAAAAAACTGCCAATGTAACAAAAGAACAAACATGCCAAGGATAACACCAAAATGCGACTGATCTGTCATTTCATACGGTGAGAAAGTTTTAACCTAAAAACTTCATTACTGAAGTAATATTTTAAATGTTTGAAGAGTGGCATCCTATTTCATGAATATTGAAAGATATACAGCAGGCCACTCATGTGACAACATTATGTTCCTATGAAATAGATGAAAAGTAATATGTCATGACCAGAAGCTACTGACAGATAAAGCCCTTTACTGAAATAGTCTTTTTATTTTATCCTGGAGTGGCAGGAAATTCATGATATGCTTATTTGGTTAATCCAAGTCTTGGGGGGGGGGGACGACAATCATTTCTCAACATAAAGATAGTAGATCAAACTGTGATTGAAAGGAATTGAAAGTTTATGGGGTTTGGGTTTTTTTAAATAACTCCTTCCTGTTTTTGGAGAAGAAACTAGTTTGGAAGCTATGAAAATAGACTGTAACATAGAAACTGTAAGTCTTGTGAAAAAATAGTTGTATATGTGTAAATGTATTGATATCGCCAAGTTAATTAGGGATGAATGCGTGGTTAAGTAAACCTGCTCCAGAAGTGTTTTACTATTTAAAAATTGTTTTTTATCCTAGATGCTATCGTTTTAAGCAAATTATATTTTAGAACCAATTATACATTACCACAGACTTGCAGCTGGGAATATTATTAATTTCTAGTGGAGACTCTTATTTGGCATTCAGATCTACTTAAACCTGAATGGCCATGGAAAGAGTCTTTCTTCCTCATTTTAAAAAAAAAACATTTAACTGGATTGAGACTCATCTATATATATTTGCGTCATTATATCAAAAGCTGAAGAAATGAAAGATACAGGAACACATAGTTATAAAGATAAATAAATATGCATCCCTGCAACCCTTTTTTACAAACATTTCAAGCCCTTTTCTTGTTACTGCTCATCCGTTTGCTGTCCTCAAGCCGACTAAGCAATGCAACTATTTATAATCAAAACCTCTTTCTCTAAATCATCAAAATCTCTCGTGTTCTTAAAAGGAAAACAGAAACACAGCACAGAGGGAACATCTGTCAACCCTATGCCTAATTTGACAGCATAAATATCCCCTCATAACACTAAGAAAATTTCAGCAGAAATAAGCCAAATAGAAACAAAAATGCAGTAATGGACAGACATGGTTTTAAAAAAACAAAACCTTCTCAGTGCATTGAGGATTGTTCACTGATAACCTTCACGAGCGAGTCCTCCTAACAGCGGAGACCGCAGGCAGCTCCCGCTTGCTACTGCTGGTTACACCACAGGCACGTCCTTGTCTTTAGCTTAAAGCAAAGCATCAAGTTCTCTGTGAACATCCTTGTGCTTCACAGTAGAAAGGATGAATAGCATCACTTTCTTCTAAGAAAACCCTATGAGAGCTCTGAAGACCAAACTGCCGGTGAACCTCTCTGCAGACAAGATCCGCACCGCGTGCCGTGCCCTGGCTGGAGGTCCATCCAGGGCTGCCCAACTCGCAGCATCTGAAGGGACGCACGACTGTCTATCCTCTTTCTCCTTCTTGGGTTAGCTCCAATAAAGAGTATTTTAATCAATGCCTTACGGAGTCTGAGTGCCTTTCTCACTGGGATCATAATGAACACAATGCCTTGCGCTGGTGCAATACACCTTTTTTAAGTTATAACACCACTTTAAAATATATTTTAATTAAGAACTTGCTTTCGGTATTCACATGATTTTTAAGGAATTTGTTATGAATTGGACTATAAAGGTGTGCACAAATATCCTCTAAAAGATAGCATATACCCCTATGTCTCAAATCAGCCTTGCTAAGAAAACCCACACCCACCAGATTTCAAGCTTACCTCTGTACACTTGGAACCTTTTGAGATCAACTTTTCTTAACATTAGTCTTGTAAAACATAATTCAAATTTGTTAAAGTGCATAAAAGGATATTTCAGAGCAGGTACTAGGTACCAGTTCATCAGCAGACCATGCTCTGTTAGTACTAGCCAAAGAATTCTTAAGCACCCACAACAAACCAAAGAACTGAACCTCCTTCCTCCTAACTCTGGCAATTCCATCATTTAAATAGCAGTATAATTAATTTATATTAGCTTGAATAAAGAAACGGGCTCTATGACTTTGATCAGCTATCATTATACAAATGGAATTATGGAATGAATGCATGTTTTTCACTTAACCTGTACACTAAACATGTATTTCATGTTCATGTGGAACAATTGACTTCTTTCCCTCTCAAAACTAATTTTTCAATACAAGTAGAATATATTTTTTCACAAGCTGAGTATTTAATTTGAAGTTGATAAGTAATGAATATTCCAAGATACATAATGAAGGAGTCTAGTTCAGTAAGAAAAGGGAAAAATGGATTAGAAAGACAAGGAAACTATGCAGCACGTACATTTTCAAGATAAAAATGTAACTGAACATGAGACTGCTCAGAAACCCCAAAATCTAGTAACAGTACTTGCCAAATAGATTGGAAATAGGGCTGGAAAAAAAATGGAATAAGCCAGTATGCCAGTTTGGGGGTTTGGCCCTGTTTTGTTACTTCCACCAAACTAGTGGTGAACAAAAACTCCCCATCTGCAGGTCTAAGCAACTATTTTAATCACTGCAATTTTTAAGAGGTAACTGAAGTTACTATAAAGTGAAATAATCATCAGAATATCCTCTACAAGCAAAAAAGAGTTTTCCAGCAAAAATCATCTAATTTCAGCACATCCAAAATAATTTGAAACATTAATAGTTGGACACTCTGTTGTGAGAATTTCTGCTTTGCAAGACGACCAGCTTTGAATATTTACTGGCAATGAACTGAGAGAGAATCTGAGCGATTTTTCTCCAGGCAATAACTGACCTGATTCCTTAAACAAGCTGCTTTTTTATTTCTAAAACCTAACAAAGCACTGTGATCAACAGATTTATTTTATTTATTTGTTCTTGAATGAAATGATTTTTCTTTGTTTCGCATCCTTGCTGTGCATTGGTTTAAAAAAAAGCATTCATAAAAGTTAAATGAGGATGAAGTAATGTTCTGTCAGTCTCAATTCGGTGAGAACTATCTTAGGTGAGTTACTCTATGCAACTCTTTCATACCATAATCAAATTAATCTAAACTCCTGGCAAAAAAGTTTTAAACAATGAGTCTCGTAAGGTTTTGTTTTAGTGATAGGTATTTTACCTTTACAGTATGTGGTAGCCCAAAGCACTTCTCTGTGTCTGATACAGAGGCCAGACTCATGTTCAAAACTTTCATATTTAGAAATCATGGATTTCTCTGAACTTTGACCTGTATGAAGCTTAAAGGGCATATCAGCTTCAGTGAAGAGCGCTGAATACTAATCAGTTGGGTTAGCCCAAGCCGTCTTCAGCTGGTGGTTGATACACACCCATGTTCATTGCAAAGAAATCCAACATCCCCACAGCGTTGCTTAAGCTGATGCCTTTGGATACAGTGGTCTATGATACACCATGCAAGAAAACCTCTGTTAACAGCCTAAAAGAAATAAAATGTTCTACACAGTAATACGGTGGAAGTATAGAAAAGATGCTGCTTATTTTGGTTGCAGGTATATCAGAGTTTGTATTTGCATTTTTGCCTTCCTAGGTGGTAACACATGGGCTATATAGAGATGGAAATGAACCATCTGTTTTAGTCAGCACTTGCACTTTTAGAATTGCTTCTCAAGTATAGTAAATGACTGTCTTGATGATTAAACAGGACAATAAGCACTGAAACTCATTTAGTTTATGTCACTGAAACTGACTGAATATTAAAAATGCTGTTTCAGGTGCCAACAGTGTAAATAATACTTCCTGATTCAGGGTGTTTATCTTTCACCAAATTTAGACTCAAAAATGACAAACTGCGACTGCAGTTCAGCTGTTGCATTTTTTCAGCTATTCCTCTGTCAAATCAGAAGCAGCGTTTCCATTTCCCGCAGGCGATTAAGGAAGGACGCTGCCAGGCATCGGCCCGACCATCTGCGGCTGAACTCCAAAAGCTTCAGCACAACTTACTGGTGTCTCCAGGTGCAAAGAGGAAAGTTTAAGACCTATCTGCAGAATATTTTTTCTGTTTAAACAAGTTTCTTTAAAACATATGTCTAGACTAACACCCCAAAGCAACTCAGTTTTTAAACAGGTCAAACTCAACGTGGAACAAATACACTACAGTGGTGTTCAACTTTTTTTGATTTCGGACTCGTGACAATTTCCAGTGGGCACATCAGTTCCAGCATCATGAGACTAAACTGCACCTCTAGAAGAAAGAAGTTTTTTGCATGCTAGAATCTCAAATCACCAAATCTCCCAATGAGTAAACAGAGTTCAGGGGTCTTCTAACACAGCTAAATTAACACACTAAATTAGAAAAGAATGGAGCAATTACAAAGGTGTGTGCAGCACCTGCTAAAATAGCACATGAATTCTTACCCTTTTTTTGTAATTAAAATGGAGATTACACAATAGTAGGGAAACATAAAGAGTTTAAACTTGATTTAACAGTGTAATAAAACCATAAAGACAGACTTCTCTCTACCATAGGTATTTGAGTTTTGCACAGCAGGAGGAAAACATCTTATCTTTTCTCCTAACTTGATTATTTTCCTTTTCTCTTGCCACCATGCTTTTCAGGGCAATATCTTTTTGTTTTCATACAGTCACCACTGAAATCTATGGGCATCCAAAAAGATCTAATTCATTTCAGGTATATGTGGGAGTACATGAACCAATGGAAACTTCATAATTGGACAACCTTGAGAATTCAATGATGAGATATTTTAATTGATAAAAATTTATGGTACTTCATGATAGAAGCTTCTATAATAAAATATAATTAAAACTTACAAAACTTAAAAATTACATTAATATAGACAATTTTATGTCTCCTGATAAAGTTACATTTACAAAACAGAACAATTATTAACTAAGAGAAAAGAAATGGAAAAGCACATGCACAAAATACAGCAAATAAAGGATAGCAATGGATTAAACCTCTTGTTAGGAACAGCAACAACAAGCTACACTTCCTCAAAATACCACTGCAGGCCTTCCCATTCGCACATGGCAAAGCAGCTCCAAAAAAATTCTTTATCCTGCATCAAAATTAGTTATCTGCACTTCTAGGATAGATCAAATTATTATAAACCTAGCAGAAACAAGAGTAGTTTTATAGACTACTCAGGTAAGTCAGTACACTTTCCTAAAACTAAATCACCTTAGAATGTATCGGGGAGCCGGAGGAATACAAAGAACTGGAGCGTGGCACTCTCCCAAGCTGCTTACAGTTTCTGTGACTTTGCTACCTGCAAACACATAGCCCTAAACTGAACGTTCCTAGCCCAGGTGCAGCCTGCAGAGTTTGTAGCTATCTCAGCTAATCTTTATTAGCCTCTACTGAACATGTGCAAACACATTTTTCAGGGCCTTTTAACTTGGCAAAACTTGGGTTTTTACAACATGAACAGCAAAAGGCATACACCTGGCAGGGACTTTACAGCCAAAGCATTTAAAAAATCAAATATTTTGAAAGAGGCAGAAGGAATTTTTTTTTTTCCAAAAAGAGCAAAAGAATTTCTTTTGCTGTTTTATTCTCAGAAGTTGTGGTCATTTTTTGAGTTACTTGAAAAAAATCCTTTTAAAACACATGGTTTCAGGCAGAAGCTTGGTAAAGTTAATAACGATTAACATGGTCTTTTGTAATACTTAGTCTGTAGCAATGCCAATTCTACAAATAGTATTAGCAATTTCTGCATCTTAAGTTAATGCAGCCACCTCTTGACTGAAACACGATGTTGTTTTTTTCCAGACCACAATCGCACAATTCACAGAATAAATAAGCGTGCACAGTCTCATAGTCAATAAACTATCTGATTTGGACAGCAGTTGCACTGTTGATTTAATAAATCTTTTCACAACTCCTTATCAATCACTACTTACCTGTTCTGAACAAGAGCACCTCCCAACAGCTGTTGCTTGGGATAAAACAGCGTGTGTACGGGGAGGTGGGCAGTGAAGGACGTTTGAGGGAATGAGTACCTACTTGCTGTTTTGCAACATAAATATCCTAGTTAGGATGACTCATGACCAGACAGGAAAGAGAACCCTTTTCATGAATAAAAAGTTCAATTTCTTTTTTTAAAATGACTGTTTTAGGATATACGACATTATGAGATCAGCAGCCTGTCATTTTGAGATCACATCCCAGATGAAGTCTATTGACAGTCAACGTATTTAGAAACTGCATTTTCTTTGTAACTGATTTACTGTGTAGAATACTACAAAATGCAAATATTATGAATAACTTGAATTTATCTTGACAATTATTGAACATAAGTCAAATCCACAATATTTTAGTTTATTCATTTCCTTCTAACACATTTACTGTTTCTTTTTCTAGTAAATGCAGAGAAAAGTGTTTAAGAATGCTTTAAAAGGCATTAAAAATTAATGGTTAAATTAAACCTTGTATGTAATAAATTAAAATAATTGTTATTTCCTAGAATGATGCTTTTCTTTTCCTCTAAGAACGTCTCGTTATTTTTCACTTTCTAAAATAAATGTTATGATCAGAAATAATTGCACAAAATCAAAAAACCAAAAGCATGTCAATTGTATGAAAAATATCCAAGGCCAGTGTTCAAAAGATCAGGTATATCTAGATTACCAAAACTCGATGATGTGGTGAGAAAACAGCATGAACAAAGCAGTGCATAAGATGAACTCAGCAAGAATCCAGGCAGATTTACCTGACAGTAGCATTGGGTCTTTGTCAACAGATTTGCGGACTTGGTCTGACTCTCCAGTTAAAGAACTTTCATCAATTTTAAGATCATTTCCTTGAATAAAGATCCCATCGGCAGGTAGGAGATCACCTTTCGGTAAGAACATGGTAATAGTGGCTTAGTAAGATTGCTTTTAGAACTGCATAATGATTTTTATTATAAAACAACAATTACATTAAAATGTAAAATGAAAGCAAAGGTGGAGGAACAGCTACCGCATTAGGTCATATTAGCCATATTATCCACATTAGTCCATATTACCCCGATTTTTCTCACAAACCTATAAGGGAAGGGCCTGTGTATTGCAAATATTTTTTGCCTAACGCTATCGCAGTATCAGATATGATAATCATCACAGTTCACATATGGTGAACTTAACCATAAAGCATCCAGTCACTAGAAATGCCCCGTTTGGGGAGAACTTGCAGGATTCATAGCACCGGAGCAGCCTCCCAAGCAGAGCGAGCATGGGGGCACAATTCCCTTTCACAGAGCATTTAAAAATAATTCCTTTTATTCCTAACTGAAAAGAAACCAAGCATGCCAAATATTGAAATCCTCCATGAAAGAGGATTACAGCTCTTGTCAGTGAAAGGTAGTGAAGATTACAAAAATAAGGCTACCAAAATGCAATTTTAGAGCAAGTATCTTAGATCAAGCTTTTCTTTTGCCCTAACAGCAAAAGGTAGGAATTATGCTACTACGGACAATAACACCACCACATAATTCTTTATGTTTTGAATCACGGACTGAGAAGTGAGTCCCAAACATACTTTATCTCGTTCAACAGGGGAATGAGGGAAGAAGAGAAGTAAATGAAGTTCAAAAAAGTAGATGCCTACTTGACAAAACTTACCATATTTCACCTGTGCAATGTCACCAACTACTATCTCTGCCACTGGGATCTGGATAACCTGTCCACCTCGGACAACAGTAAACTTCTGTTCCTGCTCAATACGGCTTTGAAGTCCACGAAACTGCTTCTCCTTGCTCCAGTCATTAAAGGCAGTGACGAGTACGACACAAATAACAGAGAGCAGGATGGCAGCACCTTCAATCCAGCCAGCTTCAGCCTCACCTTCATCCTCAGCTCCTCCTGCCGCAGTACCACATCCTGCAAAAACGGCATGAGGAATCGTTCAGTCAAGCACAGATTAGACTTATCAAGAAAAAGAAAAAAAAACTTGCTGTGAAATGACAAGGTGAAGGAATAGAATTGCTCTTCAAAGTACCACCTGCTACACAAAACAGGATAGAATGGAAAATAAAGTAGAAATAAAGATGTCTGAGGAAAAGGATATGGAAAAAATTTCAATAGGAAGTTTAGGTCTTCTATTTTTTCTACTGAAAAAATTATCCTGAGTAAACCCAAACTAAACAAACAGGAAAAGGCGGCACGGATTTTTTTATTTCATAGAAGGCTTGACAGCTTCCCCTGAGCCAGCAAGCATTTCCAAAAATACTAAAGACTTACTAAGGAGTGGCAACAAGAACTAAAACAATGAGTAACAGAACGCAATAGGATTAAATTGAGTTTAGGATTATTTAGGTGGAAGATTAGTAAAACAACAAAATACATGATATATGTAACTATCCAAATAGAATTTATATGTTTATGACTTAACTGATTAGTGAGTTTCCACTTTAGAAATATGAGAAACAGTGGTGATAATTTATAACATTGAAATATCTAAATTTCTGAGGACTGCCTAATAGGAACTAATCAGCAACCTAATAAATAACTAATAATGAACATATTACAGTCAGTAACTTCCTCACAAAGAAATATAGATATAGATACATGCTTATATAAAAACAGGTACATAATTTTTATCACAACTACCATAGTATTTAAAAAAATCATTCTAAATCTTAGTTATCTAAAGATCTAAGATCTAAATGTTTATTTTTTCATGAAGAAATAGCCTATGTAGGCACCTGGCATCAGCTTCCTGTCTTATCCAGGTATTAGGGCATTTAGCAACTTAGCAACTGTGTTGCTTCCCTTTATGACTAAAGTCTAATTTTGGAATATTCATCACTTGTCACATAATAGAGGGAATTAACAAGTAATTTGATTTCTACTTTTAAACCACAAAGATTTCCTTGCAACATAAGCATCATAACTCATTAACCAGCCAAGTGACTGCTCTTGCATAGAAAGAGTAACAAAGTTACCAAAAGTCAAAAAAAGAAAAACGTATTAAAGACTGACCCACACTAAGCGAACGGAAGGAAAATTTAAATAAACAGAGTTTTTACCAATTTCCTCTATAGTTTAAACTGAGTCTTATCCTAATTGAAAGGCAAAGTACATTCCCAAGCAAAAGGACTTTCCGAGCAAGAACGCACATGAACCACATGAGCTTTTACCTGTAGTACAAGACTGGTACTAAAGTAATCATTTTTGTAGCACCCAAGAAGGAAATTAAGCAACCTTTTGTAGGTTCAGTATCTTAAGTTGCTTAAAATCAGTAGCAATGCAATCTACAAAACACAGGTACAATTTGTTCCACTGCAGAAAGTTACTTTCTAGAAAGACTATTGAACTTTGCCTGTTTAACCTTTAAATCATCTTAAATGCTTGATTTTAGATCTCTTTTCCAGACCAGGAGCTTCACTTTTGCCTTGTTTGGATTAAGATGTTTCCCAGAGCACCTAATTCTGTTCGGGCAAATAAAAGAAAAAAACTCACTATTCATATTGCATTAGATATGATCTAGAATTAAGTATCACGAATATCCTATTCATTTTACCCAGCATACCTCCTTTCCCACTTCTCACAAAAAAACACAGCCTCAGTTTTTAATCTGAACTATACCAGCATACCTGAAAAATCAACCCTTTGAAAGAGACAAACCATCATAAAAATCCCATTATGCCTCTGGACATATATGTAGACTAATTTTATTGTTAGCTGAGTAAAATATCCTCTAACCACAGCAGAAAGCTATCAGTTTTGATAAAGTCATTGCAATTATTCCAAAGAATTACTAGGTCAGTCGGATGACAGCTCGGCAGTGCATGCTAACCTAGCATTAACACATGGTATTTCGATTGGCTTGGAGAACAGGATTTCTGTGATCCCTTCAGGAAAAAAAAGCTTATCTGTGAAAATAGTTTAGTATAAAAAATACATTCTGACAAATAGACAAAAATAAAAACACCGCTTGACTTGAGCAATGGAATTAATGATGTATGCATGTGTTATCAGAATGGACCGATTTCTATGTTGATATAAACAATACCATTCCTAATATGTTCAAATAACCACAAAAAGTAGTCTAACATAGCATGTAAATGATACAAGATGTTATTATCAAGGTGAAAGGAACTGTGTTTACTCATAGATAATGCACAAAGAACATAATTCATTCTTCATATTACAGCTGAACAGTAAGAAAATGAGAAAATTTGGAAAAAAACAGACTGAGCTCAAGTCAAGTCCTTGGAAAGTGTCCCTAAATTTGACAAGCTTCAGGATTGAACAATGATTCATGATTTTACTTTTAAAATGCTGTGAAAATTCTCCATAACCCAGTGAAAACCACAGGGATTCAAATGCGCTTCATGTATTTTCCGTTCATTCAATCAAACAAAGCTAAACTCAAATGCAGGAAAGGTATGTTGAGGGGAGGAAAGAAATTTTGGGGGAGAGCACCATTAGAAGGGAAATTAAGTTATAGACATGGTCAAAAATACGAGTTTTAGATGGATGGAAGAGATGCTGAGTTACTTTTAATATCCTCTGTGGTTGAAATTCAGCCTGGCTTCTGTAACACTATAAATAGGTGTTGCTGGCGAAGGTGCCCGTTGGCCAGGTTAAGTGACAACACCAAGAGGCAGACTGACCCCTCGAGGCGACAGGAGCAGGAAGTGGACAGCTCACCCTCTTTTTATCCAGCGTGACTCAGGATTAAAATAGTCAGCCCGGATACGAGAGGCACCAATTCAATTTCTCTCTCTCTCTGTGGATCTGAGCTCAGCACGTGATGTTGAGGACCGCAGTCAAGTTGGTCGGACCCAAACTGGAATCTAAGCCTGCTCGTGGCTATAGTTGCTCCTGGCCTCCCGACCAGCCCACCATGCCCTGTTTTAATCCCTATCTGCTCAGGCTGATGAGGGAATTTAATCCTCAGCTCCCAGGTGTCAGGTCAATGGTGGTCCTCGCTGTCAGAAAAAAACCAGTACCTCATTATCGGTATGTTTTAGGTACAGCCCAATCCATTCACCTGCCTTCAAAATCAGGAGGAAGCAGAATTTCAGGTGTGTAAGGAACATGTGAAATTAAAAAA
This sequence comes from Apteryx rowi, assembly GCF_003343035.1. NCBI lineage: Eukaryota > Metazoa > Chordata > Aves > Apterygiformes > Apterygidae > Apteryx > Apteryx rowi. The sequence continues at coordinate 790,432 of NW_020448052.1, read as the reverse complement.
AGCCACCTGCCTTTCAAGAGATGACCTAGCTGGCAAGAAACGTTTTATTGAACTATGTTGTGGTTTTGTTTCAAACTTATCTTTTCCATTTTAATAGAAAATAAATATAAATATTGAACAGAAAATAAATATAAACGTTCCCTTTTAATAGAAAAAATGGAAATTTGAATCTCTATTGCTATATGTTTGTAGAATTCTTTTTCATATACTTAAGGAAAAAATTCTTCTCTGTTTTTTCTCCTCTGCCATTATACCACACAGTTTTCTCAAAATTACAGAAAGAGCTATATGCACTTATAGGAAGAAAATGTATGGATTCATAGGAGAAAAAAACACTTATGCTTTCTATACTATACATCTTATATGGTCTGTTCTCTTTTCCCTAGTACACAGTAATATAGTATCAACTTTATACACAAGAGGAAAAAAAAAAGGAATATAAATAAGACAAACAAAAGAGGAAAAAATAATATGCCTCAGCAGACCATGCAAAATGTAGTTTAAAGTATCTAATGTATACAAGGATTGTTCATATGACCTTTAAAAATTGTGTTAAGATCTAAGATTGCTGTTAGGCTTTCAAAAGGTAGTACCTGGTTCATGACATTACTGCAAAAAATACTTGAGATTTTATTACTGAAAGGCAGAGATGGAAAAGCCTCATGAAAGTATTTTTAATATGCCTGTAGATTATGTGAATGTAGTATGTTTTAATTCCAAGATGATGAATTGTGAGATAGTCATTTAAAATTTGTTCAACATAGGTTCTATCCATCAGAGAAGTCATTTTCAAAAAGTGATCAAGTTTTTAATACAGAAACATTTTCTACCCTAACTGTGAACACATGCCATATGTGCGTGCGTTCCCAAAAGTCCCATCCTCATGAGACAGAAAATGCATACTTAGTTTGAAACTGAGAATATACAGACTTGACTGCAAGTCAGGAATGTGAAGGGCTGTAACTTCTTTAGCACAGAAAAAGCAGATGAAGTCATAGCAGTGGCTTAGCTTATCCAAAAAGAGTGTGCGAGAAAATACAGGTGAGCCTCCCACCCACTGAGGAGTGGGAGGACCTGACAGAGGGGCTGAAAGAACGTTCAGAAACAAAACGGGATGTGTCCTCCAAAGAGTATCTCAAAAGATCATCATCAAAAAATTGCGGAAACAGAATTTTAAAAGCTTAAAATTTGACCAGAAATAGGTCAGCAAAGACTGTTGAAAGACGGTTCTACAGAAAGGAGATGAAGGGAAAAGACATACATCAAGGGTAAAGAGGGTTCAGGAAAAAATAGGAGAGTAACTGAAACCAACATACATAAGCAGTATATCCAAAATCACACCACCCTGGGTTTTAATCTCATCGGCTAAACCTGGACACATCTCTGCCAGCAACCTGGGAGCAAGAGCTGTGGGCTACAAAACGTGCCCGAGAACCTGGGAAGCTGAACGGTGAAGCTGAACTCACCTGGGCAGTGAGTCGGTGCGCGAGCCCTTCCAGGCACGCGCTTCAGTGCCACTCATTTCAAAACTAGCCTGAGAAGCCTTCTCTGCACTGGCAACATTTTAACTATATGTAAGATTTTTGGAAGAAAAAATAGGAAAGGAAAATGGAGACATGGCACATGGGAAGGCAGTTGTATGATGGAAAAGACGTTATCATAAATATCATATACGTTTGTCATAAGCGGAAAGTGAGAAAGGCTGGGAAAGCTTATCAGAGCAGATTAAAATGCACGGATAAGATGGTAAGCAAGGAATTTCACTGGTACTGACAGGGAAAGATTACCTTGGCTGATGATATTAATCCTCCTTTGAATGTGGTGAAAGCCACGAAGTGGGAAGGGAGGAGGAAAATGCCCCTATTTGTGAGGGAGCAGCATCTGAGAGTTGCCAGATCATTTGCAGTTGGAAGCTGGACTGCTTTCAAGTTCACAGACACCACTTCAACACACATGTTCCTCATAATATCAGTCAAACCAGGGCAAATACAGAAAGAGATGTATAAGCACTGTGCGGCTAAAAAGAATATCTTTTTATATATCTTATATCCTTTATATCTTATTTATATTTTTTTTATCTCATATATCTTTTAAATATCATCATAGATATGAAGAGATTTTCTACAGCTGCTTGACTGGGATAGTAATTGTAATTAAAAACCATATCACCTTAAGCTGGACCATGGTAATTTTTAAATCAGAGAAAGTATACTTATAAAAAAAAAAAATCAGAACATCTGTATCCCTAAGTCCCAACCTACAGTGCATACCTCTCAGCTACTCATTTCAACCTACACATTTCTATTTTTAAGCTGAGAATACCTCGTGGCATTTAAATTCCCTAGGAAAATCTCATAACGCCCCCAGAAGCAATTTTTTTAGTCAGTCAAACTGTTTTTGTCATCAGAAAGACAAGAGTTCCTGCGCTTAAAACTTTTTATTTAATAGCTTTCTGTAAAGTCATTTTTCCTTAGCTGCAACTCCAGCATTGATACCATTAAAGCCAATTGAGCTGCTCTCAGTTACAGCTTTTTATTAATAGAGCTGGATTCTTGTTACTAACATCACAAGCGGTGTTACTTATTTCGTCAAATGTATTCATCTGGGTAGGAATAAGAACAATAACCAAAAAATTATGTAATAAAGATCATAAACTCCCTTCCTTATCAAGATCTATAAGTTGCAAAAGATACTGCAATGTTTATGTGAAAAATTCCTTTTTGCAACTTATCGTTTGCCATTAAATTAGTGCGAAGCGAGACTGCCTGTTCCTGAACCGCTTTGCGGGACGGCGCAGGCAGGCGCCGAGGCCCTTCCGCGTGGGCAGGAGCCCAGCCGGCCCTCGGGAGCCACTGCCTGACCTGAGCTTCCGGCCCGAAGGGCTTCCTCTCCTCCGCCCCTGCTTTTCAAGGACTCCTTCAACCACAAAAAATATTTTCTAGCCACGTGTAGCAAGTCGAGTGCGTTTTCCAGAAACACGCTGGTCGCTGTGAGCGGTTGAGCAGAAGGGATTTCCTACAATGAGGTGTTTCTACAACACAGGTGTAAGGTTTCTGATGCTCGCGTAGGCAGCAAGCGTGATTTCAGAACACTTACTTGAAAACGCTATTAGACTTGCCCACTTTGCGGTGCTTCAGCTGGTTACACAAGACCTCCGCTGCGGCTGAAAGAAGATACTGTCCCCGAATGCCAGTTACGTAACCTTCAACTTCAGAGTTCAATATTAAATATTTACACCTATTTCGACATTTTCGTTCAAGGAAACAGCACTGCAAGCACATACACACGTCCTCAGCCTCACCACAACCATTGGTGAGCAGAGAAATGCCGACTAAAATATCCACGCAAGCCCAGGAGAGCAGGCTTCTTCAGACCGGCACCTGCAGGAGAACAGCTTTTGGGGGCACCAGTCAAGAGGACGGGGTTTAACCTCACCAAAGGCAACGCAGGAGAGCCGGGCCGGGCACTTACTCCTGCGTCACACTCGGTTCCCTTTCCTTACGCTGCCGCTTAGCAAGCAAGGTCCACACGGCAATCGTCATCTGGAACCCTGTTCTTGGGGGTAGCAGGGGAAATCCTCGACAACCGAAACCAGAGTTGTATGGTACATTCCTCAGCACTGGAAAAAGGCTGGAAAATACGGTCAAATATTTGATAGGTAAAACAACGTGTTCAAGTATGATAGTCAGACCAGGGAAGTTGCCCTCTGTGTTTATTCATATGAGCTCAAGTGCCAGTACTGAAAGAGGCTTTGCAAGGTCACGTCCTAACAGAGTTTCACTTGCTACTTTTGGAGTATACCCCTGGGAAACAGGTGAGAAGATCTGATATTTCATCCCAGAGCTCTACATCTCATTACTTCACGTCCCCACTCAAGAGCTAAGAAGTGCGCAGTGTTTGGCGACTTGGAACACTATCTAATTAACGATATCTAAAAGCAGCCCAATTTGGTCCACAATTTACACATCTCTAATGAAGAGAAGGCATCTATGGGACTTAATTTTTTGCTGCCCAGCACAGATTTGTAGGATCCAGATGTAGGTCACTTTACATTATGAAACAAGTATTTCATTTGCCGGTCCCATATGACACAATTGTTGCGTGTTTTGCACTTTACAAGTTCTTAATGTGTTCTTACTGAAGCCAGCTCAAGTCTTAAACTTATGTTATCAATCACTATTGCTGACATCCAGTAATGAATTTGCTCCCTAAGCATACTTTGTGCTTGTGAACAATATCGAACAAATAAATTTGAAATAGTTGAGCAAAACCAGAGTCAAAACATTCTTTGGACAAATGACATAGCCTGACAACTGATGTTCCATCTCATCCCATCTGTATTTTGGCAGTGATGCACATATTTTTTTTTCCAGCTCACAATGCATATAGCATCCTTCCCATATTTTCTTTAAAGTTACCAGTTCTTGGCAGAGAGTGATACTTAAATCGGGTTTTCCTTGCTGACTTTGAGATTTTGTGCATGAACCTATTTTTTCCTTCTCGTTGCTTCTTACAGAGATACCTAATAATGTATGATATTTCTAGATCTGTATTTTCAGATTTTCAAATTCAATATTGGATGAGCAGAACCTCACAGATTCTATTCCATCCAAAAGACGATGGTCCCCAGGGAAGTGGGGGATAGAGACTCAGAAAACAGCCAGTCAGCCAGACTTTATATCCAGCTAGAAAACTGGGAGGTTAAGAATCAAGAAGTTTGTAATCAGGAAGTTTCAGAAGAAAATATCTACTGAATAAAATTTTAGCGCAGTCTTGACTTATCTAGAAGTAGGCCATTTGTGAGCATTTTAGAATAAGGTAAAAACTAGGATAAACATATTATAAAACAACCAATACAATATATTTTCATCCAAGCAGTCATAAAAGAGCAATTAATTTCACATAATTATGTTTTCAGTAAATATGTTTGCAGTGCAATACAGCTAGAATTTGCAAAATAAATGTTTTCACAAATTATCAGAAATACTTATTCTACAATAATAAACATAAAAATGAATTGCTAAATGAATGAGACAGTAAAAACTTTTTTGAAAAAGACAAAATAATGATGCAAAATAATCTCAAACTCTGTAAGTAATTAATTACGTAAAGGTTAACTGAGAGAAGTAAAGACTATCAGCCCGGTCAGATTGTCAGGGCTCTGGCTACCCTAGGAAGGATTTGCCAAGATAACTGTAACCATAAACTTTTCTAGTACAGATGCAGTTTATACACAGCTTATATGTCTGTTGGCATAACCTGTAACTGTTCCATAAAAAAACCCTGCTTTTTTAATTATTATTTGTGTCTACAGAGATACTGACAAATTTTAAATCAAACGTAAAAAGCATTTACATTTGTCAAAACCAATTGTTTCTGTTGTAACACTTTATTTCAGTACACATCATCAATGTCCAGAATGGAATTTCTGGGTAAGGATGAAGGTTTCTTTGCGTTCACCCTGGACGTATGGAAATGGCATTCACACCCCAGTCGTACAAGCCTTAACCGAATGCTGAGCTGCACATGCAAAGTATGTGCAATGATTGCTCATCTAGAGAGTAACTCTTCTTCAGTCCATAATTTTATGAAGAGTGCCAATAATCTGCAATCCCATTGCCCAAAAGTTAAGAAATTCTCCACGTTTAAGTCATCGCTCCAAAAAAGCAGACCAGACGCTTAACCTGTTAACAAGCAGGCGCTTAACTTGCTAACAAGGTCTTAACTTTAAACACTCCTGCCTCTGTCATTAGGTTTAGACTCTTTTCTAAGGGTTTTTCATGGGAGAAAAAAAAAAAGAGAGAGCTTGGTTTAGTTCTAATGCAGAATGAAAACATGTATCAGTATTTTGCAATGAAATTTTGTTCAGTGGCCTGTCTCAGTATCTACAGTTTGGGTTTCTGGGGACAGTTTTGAACAGACGCTGAACTCTGAAGTGATTCAGCTATATCAGAAGAACGTTTACGTTTAGAGTGAATCAACAACAGGGCAAACCAATTTGCAGAAAAGAAGAACATGCAGCACAAACGTGGCATTCCCTTCCAATGGTGACATGTCAGGACTATGAGAAAACTGAATGTAATAGGCAAACTCAATTTGAAAGATATACATACTAAATGGAATTAATAACGTAGGAGACTGCGATCTCAGAGAACTCCAAATCACACAGCCGGAATACTAATATAAATGGTAGTGGTTGACTCAGAGTTTTTTTTTTTTTTTTTTAAAAAAAAAGGAGGGGGGCAGGGACAGGGAAAGGAATGCCTTTTTTCGTGATCATATATTGTAAGCACATACTTGAAATAGGCCATTATGCCAATGCAAACAAAACATTATGAATAAATCTGAAAGGTAGAAATTAGAATCTCTGTTAGCTTGATATTAGTCCTGACGTAGCTGTCCATATGAATGCTGACATTTTTTCATTTGGATAAATTCAAGGACGTTTGAGTTACAATTCTATCCTTGCTATAAGAAAAAGCTGCATAGGGAATGCTGCAACTACTGGGGTAAAGTTATCTTAGCAGGGTCTTATTAAACAGAGAAGTCCCCTTTAGGGCCTGAACAAACTGCTGAAAAGATGTACAGTCACAGGAAAACATGCTACATTTGGAGTCCTAACTACCTGGGCACTCTGAGCAACCAAGCCGGAGAGCTAGAGCGGCGGCTGTTGAAGGAGTCTCTACAAGCAGAGCAATGCTCCCATTTCTCCTGCCGCAATCCTCGACAGCTGCCGCGGCCTCCTAAATGCAGCTGCACGAAGAGGAGCAGGCGAACGCTTCCTCACCTACCGCTCCCAACGCAGATCATCGAAAACACCCGGCAGCACAGAAGCCTGGAAATCGACAACTGCTTAAGCATAAACTGGTTATCATCAAGGCACTTGAATTGGATAGACCTTTTCCTAAGTAAAAACTTAAGTAAAGCATTAGAAATCAGTATAGAGCAACAAATGCTTCTGAATACACAATCAGACTGAAAGTTGTCTTTCTTGCTTACTAAATCCTTATAAATCAGCCTCATTTTCTTTCTGACTGAAGCAGAACATTTAGAAGAATTAAAGGTTTTGAGGGTGACATCTGCCTGAGTAATGAATGCTTGTACTGTTTCATCACTCTTTGGTTGTTTTCTAATATAAACAAAAAGTACTTGTTTCCAAAAAACATTCCTTTTTTTTTTTTTTTTTTTTTTTGCTTTAAAACAATATGTTCTAACCAAGATGACTGTATTGAACAGATACACTACGAAAGCTTGCAAGACAGTATTGAAAAAGTTGATTTTGCCTAGAAAACTGGATAGGCTTTTCATCAGATCTATTAAAAATTGAATTGGGGTACAACATGAAATTGTGATTGCGGACCAATAGGCTTCTTTGCATATCTACAGCATTTAAAGACTAATTCTCAACTTTTTTCAACCTACCAACCCTGCAGAGAGAATGAGTTACTAAGAACTGCTTACTAATTTCAGTTCTTAGAGGTCCACAGACCACAGGCTGAAAGTCACTGAGTAAGAAAATGTGCAACCACGTGGCTTACGCAATCTTACACAGGCAAGATACTGCAAAATCAGAAAATTAAATGCGTGCTCTTTTGAGCTTAGGCTATGGCGATGTGCTCTGGAGTCAGTTCTTGATACACCTCATCCTCTTTCAGTGTCATTACTTCCCCATTCATCTGTCATATTCAGGTGAACAAGAAAAACAGGTCGAAAGAGATGCGGAAGATTTATAGACCTCAGCCACAAAACAAGCTCATAAACTGCAGTGTTTATTACATTTATTAAATATCCAGGCTTCATCATTTGTGCTATAAAGCAATAAGAGGTGAAAAATCATGTCAGTAAAAGATTAAACACTGTAATGTATGTCTTGCACCAGAAGGCATTAAAATGCTCTACCAACACCAGCAAGTCTTATGGCCTAATAAGAGGAGATTTGCAGTGCAAATCTAGCTGCTACGGAAACATGCTTCTGAATCACATTTTCCAGTTTAATTTCATGGTAAAGGATTCCAGACTATGCACTCCCACAAACCTAAGTGGGGACAATCAGAAGATTAATTTCCAAAGTACACTCCAGATCCAAAATAAAACGCTAATACAGATGCATCCAAAACAGGCTAAAGCTACAGTTAATTAGAATATTCATTAAAAACATATATTCTAATATATCGTATATAAACTTTGGTTTCAAACAATGCATAGTTTTTTAAGAATCTAAAAGTTTATGAATACTTAACTGAAATAAGATAAACAGCATATCCTAGAGAGAAAAGTCAGAACTATTTATGTAATAAATAAATAGGAATCAATATTTTCAATTGTTGCTTTTCTACCAGGATACATACCTATCTAAAGAGCAGTATCATTCAGTGCCCCAACACACAGTATTGGTGCTATCACATTAGGTATAATAGATACGGACTGTAACAACAAACACTCACTTGTCTGCGCTTTATTTCTTACCAGAAGGATTCTGCAGAGCGTGTGGGTGTGCGTATGGGAGTGATCTGTTATCTGTCTTACTGGAAAAGTTTAAAAAAGAAAAAACTCAAGGGTACCTAAACAGATTTGAAGTTCAGCGATTTTAAGACTGTTTTGCCAAGTACCCAGTTCAATGACTGATTATGCACGTGGGTGCACTTACTTCATGCTGAGTGTTAGATACTGTGTCCCAAAGGCCTGCTTTATTGTGGCGGGTTTCACTAGAATAAGAGCAGCAAAGCGCTCAGTATTTGCCTTGTCATCAGAGTTTTGTTGTTCAAAAAAGTGCACCTGCCTTATTTCAGCCATCTGTGGTTAAACACTTTTTCCAGATAATTTTTTCCATTCTGATCCAAAGGCACCAACAGATATGAATGATCACTGCACGCAGACTTTGGGTTTTCACACTGAATATTCGAATTTGTGCAGACTAGTGGGCAAACAGCACCCTCCTCTGAAACTGCAAAAGAATCCCATCACCTGATCAAAAGTACTTTCAATTAAAAAAATGGCACATAATAGAAAGGTGACTTTGTGAATTTGAAAAATACCTGAGATCTTAAAACTACCAAATTAGAACAGGTTTTTGAATTCACAGTTAAATCAGAAAATGCTCCAAATTCTTGTACTTTATATTACAATATGTTATAAGCTGTTAATGTTAACTTTTGGTAGAAAAGATGTTTTCACAGCTTCCGAGTGCTCATTCCCTTGGGGTAAATCAGATTTTTTTTTTTAATCACCACATAAATTGTTTTAAAAGAACAGTTTGGCTTCCTTTGTCAAGTTCAGTGCAGTCCTGGTATTCCTCTACGTTATTGGTATGGTGTTCAAATTTTAAGTTCCTATTGAAAAGGCCAGTCAAGTTCCTATAAAATGCTGTATATTGGTATTTATAATCAAGTTGTCTTCAAGCAAGTAAAATATGGCTCAAAATGTAACGTGGTTAATTGGTCTTCATATACACGTAAAACATAACAGGAAGGCAATGTGTTTAAATTCTCACGAGGGAAATTTATGTTTTTCCCTGGGAATAACTGTCTCACTGCCCAGACACTTAAATCATCCAGGAACGATGCAGAACTTTCATCGCTGGAAATTTTTAAAAATACGGATGATAAATTTCCGTCCAGCCTGGCTTTAGCGTTGTTGATAGCGCTTTGGGGTTCGGGGACAGAGTAACGGACCTGGGGGACGCCCTCGGGCGGGTTTTCTCGCGCCCGGCACGCTGCCCCTTCTCCGCTGCCGGCTGGGCCAGGTCGCCGATCCCGGTGCCTGCGGAGGAAGCGGGCCGGAGCGCTGCCGGTCCTGCCCGAGCCCTCCGAGGTCTTGGCGCCACACGCGTAGCGCACGGCAGACACCACTCACCTGCCCTGTCCGGCTCCGCAAAAAGACCAGCGGCAGCTGCCATCGCCGCTCCGGACGCGGCCCGGCGCCGGCAGGCCCGAGCTCCCGCACTCCGGCTCCGGCTCCACACTGCCTGGGCTCACGCTGCTGCACCTAGTCCTGGCTTTGCGGGAGGCAGCTTCAGCGATGGGGTTCTGGCAGAGCGAGCTCTTCCCAAGAGGCAAATATTTCTGTTTCCCTTATTTTCCAGGATGCCAACTGCTTCATCGCTTGCACTGAGAGGCGGTTTTGGCATTGTTTTAAAAACACCCTTTTGGACGCTCATGGTTTAGTTTTGATGAAGAACGACAAAAGTATTTGACTGTTCACAACGGTACTCCCGAAAAGTTCTGTTTCGATAACTCTGAAATTAATTTATCCTTTGGGATTAATCTATTCTATATAAAAATACTATTGCTGACAGCTGCACTTTTATTGTCTCAGCTTCTCTTGTGATTTTTCTTCCTGGACAGCACAGTAAAAAACCTATAACGCAGTGAGAACTGAATCAGGGTTGTTTATTTAGTAGCAAACATGATAAGGATTCCTATTAGCACATACTAGTTTTTAAGGCTGCATTGCTCTTATACCCTCTTATATATGACCTGTTTTTCCATTGATTTAGAATTCCTTAACTTCTGAAGAATGCTACATACTCTAGATAGACTTATGGAATAATATAGCACACATTAGGTTTTTATAACAAAAACAATCATTTGAAAGCTGAGACATGGGGAAAAAAAAATCCAGATCAGTTCTAATTAAGGACAAAAATGAAATTAAATTAGAACTAAAACACTCTGAAGAACTACCTATTATATTGGTATATGATTTTGTATTATACAAATCATTGACAGTCTGAAAAAATTAAAAACTGCATTTCCAGCCTGCAAACAGTACAAGTAACACTACAGAAATGGCTGCTAGGTGCCTTTGCCATGCCAGGGATTAGCTGACACTGACCACGAGGACTGGAAGACAGTTCAGCTGCTCCCTCCTTGACTGCTTGAGAAATACAACGGATTTGAAGAACTTAATTATTGTTGGTTTTGACAGCTGCAATAAAACTCTGAAAAAAAATTTTTAAAGTAATTCTTCAGGGATGCTGGGTTGGGTTTTTTTTACTGATATATTTTGTGAAGCAGGCTGGCAGGCTAAGATTCAAATCACTGTAAAGTAAGTATTAAAATGAGTGAAATTTTGCTCCCTTTGTTTTTAAAAGGTTTGATATTTTCTACAGTACAACTTAAAGCTTAAAGACACAATGATTTCCAGTGTATCAAAACCATTACTTTTATATACTTGATCACATTATTAAATATCACTTTAAAATGCACGTGTGCTGTGGAATCAGTCTATCACCTTAAAATTGGCTTCACAATGCGGCGGGGAAAGTTATTTATTGTCATGTATGTCTGCTTTTAGGAGATTTGTAAAAAAAAAAAAAAAAAAAAAAGCGCTAAGTCCGTCTCACAAACTAGATTTTCATGCTGCCTATACATATATTTATTTTTAATGTAGTCTATACTATCAAATATAAAATGTTTTTTAAAAAAGAATATTTGATACTGCTACAAAGATTGCAGCCTTAACTTCATCGATTTGATTTCTTTATGGCATATGCGATTCTTTCACTCGTTAATCAAATAGATTAAGTGCCTATTATTGAAATTCAGAAAGACAGATTTTCAAGAGAGAGGGAGACACATGCAACACCTTCCTGTAGAAATCTCCTTATTTCTCCTAGCATCTCGGACTGGCCTTGCAAGACTCAGTATGTACAAGTCCAGCAAAGGACTTAGAAATGTGCCTTCAATAACCATGTGAGTAGCCCTACCGAATTCCCGTGCTAAGGAAAATGCATGATAAAATCCAGGATGTGAACTACAACGATAAAGACAAGGGAAAATTTGATAAATACTGCATTAATACATTTAGTATATTCACTTGCACTTCTTTTGTCTCACTAGGAAGTAAATGAACTGAATTCCTTGGAGGATGGTTCAGGATTTTCATCTGGTTATTTATCTGAGGTTACTTCTAATTAAGTTTAGTTGAACTGCTTTTACTTTCTTTATTTAACTTCTTTAAAACAACAGCTTATCTCCTAAGACCATTTTCTTTTAAGCAAAGGGAGCACATGCAGGTTTTTCTTTAAATGACATCTTGAGCCACACTGAGTTTCTAGTACTGGTTTCTAGTGTTAAGGTAACACAAATGATAAACATTAGTAAAAAAAACAAACAAAAAACCCCAAACAACAATAAAAACAATAGTGTGTTCACATTTGGCAGGAACTGATTGTACTCTACCACAGAATTTGATAATTCTGAGTATTATTTCCAAGAGCAGATGAAATGGCAGTGCTCCTGCAGAGCTAATCCTGCTCTTAATTTCATATCCAATCTTTGTTTCCTGCCCAAATGACACCTGTGTGTTTCTTCCAGGCTGCCAATATGTGTTTGCATACACAAGAATCTATTTCAAGGTTTCCCCAGCAGGCATTTTATATATTTATACAATTTAAGAATGAATTGATTTCCATCAGAAGAATGTAGAATTTACACAGTCCCCAGAGGAAAACAAATACATCTACTAAGACCTTACTTCTTGGAAACAGAATATGAAAAGTTTATTACCTTGGCAATAACTCTAAAGAAGAAAAATGTTACGAACCGGGTACTGGAGGAGCAAGAGCTTTCCAGCATCAGCTATCGGAAAGAACATAATTGCGTCACAGCTACCGGCAAAGAAAAGGAAGGGAAGCAAATCACAGATAAAACCCAGAAAGACAGAAGAGTTTCATAAAACCCAAGGCCAAGCCACTCTGTCTTGCATGGGAAGGCAGAAAGAAGGGTCTTCTCCCTCCCGCCTGCCAAACGCAGCCGTGGCTGCTGGTGCAGGGGACGCAGGAGCCCTGGGATTCATCAGTGCTTTGCTTTTCAACGGAAAGGGGAACTGCCGCCTGCAGACATCCCTTGCACACCAACAAACCAAAGACATGAGTTTCTAAGATTTATCCCCAGGGCAAGACAGAAACACAGCTCTGAGCCATTATTTCCTGTGACGGTGCCAAATCTTCTTCTTTTTCCCCTCCATTGTCCCACGTTCTTCACGTGCACCTTTGCCAGACAGCGCGACGCTGCCGGATAGCCGCTGATGCCGTATGGCAGCCTGCGCTTCCTGGTTCCATCCCGCAACTCGGAGGAAGCTGCTCTAAGCGCAGAGAAACGTGCACAAGAGCAGAAGACAAATCCTGCACACAAATCTTAAGATCAGATGAAACCGGTACAAGAGCTTGGTTCATTTGCAAATATAAGTAACAGGTGGGTAGAAGTTACCCTTGGGTAAAAAACAGGTTATGGAAATGGTTCAATGCAGGATGGGAAACTTCGGCTTTTTATACATGCAAATGCAGAAAAAATGATGAAACTCTTAAATTAGAAGTTAGAGTTGTCTTAGAAAGGTGGTATTTCTTATTTCTCCCTGGATGCCTCTATTAGTTTGAATGTCTGCTGTATGTCACTAGAGCAAAATTCCCTTTAGTAAGTTAGATGTTATCTGAAAAGCAATAAAACCACTAACTGATCTAAGGAAAGATAAGTGTTGTGTGAAAAGATACTGCCCTCACTAACAAAAAATTGAAAATTTTCGAAGGAACAATGTGTTAATTACCTGTTATGACAATATTTTTTAACTCCAAGAGATTCCATTATACCTGTAGGAAGTGCTGGGGAATCACATCTTCATAATGTGACACTGTACTTGAGACCAGCTGAAGCCCAGCAGAGAGCCTGCTGCCGCTGTTACGCCCCAGCAGAATTAGCATCAAAGGTGGAGAACTTGCAAGGAGGAGGATTTCACTTGCCCAAAGGGATTGAAATCTTAAAAAAAACCACCCATCAGTACAGACTATGAACTGGATGGAGAGTTCACACTAGCTGATATTCAAGCTGAGCACTTCCACTCCTAACTAACAAAGAGAAGTTTGTTGAGAGCTGCCCTTTTCCTATTATTTTTACTTTTTTCACTTCCCTGTGCACACGCTGCACTAATGGCTGGTTGCAATCTTACACATTGGGACTTATTTCCACAGAGCTGCTCAGTATGAAAAAATATTGAGAGCGGTATTTTTTCTCCTGTCTTCATAGGCAGTAACGTGGTAAGATACAGCTCCCTCAGAAGATGAGGGCAGCACAGCATTTCAGATGCCAAGCAATACATCTGGATGAGGCGAGCGTTGAGTTGCTCAAGATTTCTTTCCCTCGCCTCCAAACTAATTTTTATAGAATTTTTATCTAAACAGCACACGGCTTCCTTTGCTTCTGTAGTGGAGGCACCTACACCTACCCACAGATCCACCACTGCTACAGACCTGGTGAGCATGTTGGTGCTTGTATAACCAGTAAGCCCAGTATTTCCATGTCTGACCGACTTACTGTGCATTCAGTCTATGCACATGTAGTTGTTCAGGTACTCATATACGGATTTGCTAGATATACGCAGAAAAATGGTACTATGAGTACAAATGAGTATAAAGATCTATCACATGATAGGGAGGCTTAGAAAGAAGATAAGCAACCATCCAAAAAGTGACTTATTTCCTCATGAGAGCTGTGGATCAGCTGTACCTTCTCTCCTCCTCATGGATGTCCTTGTCATATCCTTGCCAAATCTCCATGTCATAGCTTAAGTCCCTGTTGAGCAAGCAATATGGCACATTATACAAATGATGAAATGCCTGAGTGGGGAACCATAGGAAATACAGTCCCCAGTAAAGAAACTTAGTCATGAGAGGTCAACAGGCATCTCAGCCACACCTCCGAGCAGCACTACATCAACACCAGCAGCACAGTCTGATGCAACTGACCTGGGAGGACCAAATTTCAAAGGAATGTGCCCTGTTTCTTTATCTATTCGTGCTCATTAGCTTGTTGCATGCGAAAGGGAGGGCTCACCCAGCTAAACCTCTGTTGAGCAATATTAAACAACGTAACTGATCACTTAACCTTGTTTCTGATAGAGAGTTTTGCCTTAGGAATTTTAGCAGAAGCTAGCTCAGCCAAACCTTTTTTTCCTCTGCCTAAGCTGTACAGATCTATACCTGAAAATAGAAGTCATGAGTGTGGCTTCACACTGAACACTGAGATGTTAAAACATCTTACCTCAGGCTGCTTTTTTTCCACTTGTAATCCATACAAGAAAATGGGATTCCAGGAAGAAAACTTAAAAAGTTCATTACATTCATGTGAACAGTAAACGGCCATGTGTTGACATCAATATGTTTTTTGCAAGAGAGTAGGAAGACCCATATGTGACATAAGGCTTGAAACACAGCAACGAATCAGAAGATTCAGGGATGGCTCAGAAATTGCTCTTGAAGGTGTTTAGCAGAGGACTCTGAAAATCTGTAGCCAGTTTGATGACAAAAACGGGGGACGCACTGAGGCTGGAAGGGGTTGCTGGTAGGTTCTGAATTGCAGGGAAGACTCTGTGAAGAGGGCTTCAGAAAGGCACAGAAGAATTACACGAGTGATACAAGCTCTTGTCATTCCTCCAACAAGAACTGGCTAAGAATTTATCTAAGGTGAAAGACTCAGAAAATGCAGGTGTAAGATTCCTTCAGATCCTATGGCCAAAATGAGACAGAGGAGTGCTGCAACTGCTTGTTCCTCGGTGGCAACTCTGACTGACTGTACCCGAGCTCCCCTTCCTGAAGGCTGTTTCATTCCCAGAAACAATCATTTGAGATCAAAATCCAGGCACTTTGCCTCAAAGAACAGTTCTTTCTATTTATGTATTGCCTCTAAAAGCAGGACATTTGATAGTTCTTTACAAACTGTATATAAAAATGATTTCACCATGATACACAAAGACAAATACTTCAAATATAGTGCAAGAATAAATCTAATCTACATAGCAAAAAAAAAAAAAAAAAAAAAAGCAGCAGCAGCTAGGATTCCCGTATATTCATGAAATCCTCTTTACATATCATCGGCTAACTACTTTGTTTGCTCAGGGAACAGAGTTTGAAATCTATTAGCCAAGCACACGGAGGGATTATGTTCTGAGGCACAAATAAAGTATTATTAACTAGCCTAAGTCACATCCCCGTGCGGATCCCCTCTGCAGCAGTGACTACATCTGCACTGCTAATTTTCTCTCAAGTCAAGATACATTTGCTAACACGCAGCAGCAGTTCTGCACTTTTTGGAAAGAGGGGGAAAATTCTGCGCGGATCAGTAATGAGAGCAACACTTGGATCAGTAATGAGAGCAACACTTGCCACAGGGCTGACAAACACTTATGCAAAAGTGCCCAGTTGCTCCTACTGGCCTGTCAGACGGTAAGAGAGAGCAGAGCAGATCATAGAAACAACTCTAGCAGAGCTTCTAAGAACAAAATTCAGGAAACTTTCACTCTTGTTGAGAAATATGAGAATAAGGGAACTCAAGTGACTTCTAGAGAAGCAAAAAAAGCAAACTGGAATATTGTCTAGTCATTCATGTAGATAAGTTTTTGTGTTTGTGGCAGAAAGTGAAATATTGTTGTTTTCCAAGATTCATCTGCATCTGAAATGAAGAATCATAGTAGAGGAAAACTTCATGTACTACTAACTTCTAACTACTAACTTCCACTCTCAGTTAAGATTAGTTGAGAAAGTTTATTTCTCTGTAATTACTGATATCTCAAAACCACAGAAATACCATGTTTCCAGCAGTCTAAAGTGAATGCAATTCCGAAGACAATAATCTACTTGCTTACTTTACTCAAGACAATACCAAACTCAGAGACATTTGGAAATGCCAGAACTATACAAAGGGTCAAAGGGTTTAAACTTTGGCAATGTGTCATCATGTATAGCTTAAAATGGGAAATAATAATCAGTATACTAACACATAAAAAATAAATACTTGCTTCCATCTAATTCTCAAGCTTATAGATGCCTAATACAAACTGTATCCTTATACAAACTTCCTGAAGCATTCATGCATTTTTAGATGTTATCATTCTTCCTTTAAATTCAGCAGAAGAAAAATATTTTGTATAAATACACTTAAATTGCAGAAACTGCTTAAATATTAATTCTGTTACAGCTTCAAAAATTAAGGTGGTTGTATTGATTTAAAAAATAAAGATGACTTCAACTTATGAGATCACTGTCAGATAAATTGTATATTTATTTATTTAGATATATGAGGATATGTGAGGGGCAGATATAGATTTATTAGATTTAAGGACAGTATATACATATACTAGATTTAAAATTACTATACAGTGTTTCCCTAACACTGTGTCTTAAAGTCTCTTATTTTTCATGTGATCATTTCTTTTTCCCCACCAAGAAAGATGATCACTTTGAGTTGGTCACAGAATTTCGAGTTAGTTCTAACTTATAAGCAAATGAAACATTGCAACAGAATATCATGTCTATCAAAAATGCTGAAACAAAATAATTGGCCAGTTCTAAACCAAAACATTTTGCAAAACTTTAATTCTATTACCACTTTCTTATTTGAGATTTTATGCAATTTTAATACAAACCCCCCCCCCCAAATGCTGAATATCAAAATGCCTGGCATGAGGGAAATCCAGTCTTTCTCTCAGATCTCACTACGTTGCTGCAAGCAGTGCTGTTCAGTGACCGCGCAGTGCCAGGGAGCCTCACAGAGCTCCACCTCACTGCAGGTCTCCGTTTGTTGGGTGATAGAGTCAGCAAAACACAACCATTTCTGCTGCGTGGTTAATCTCCAACAGGCACAGCACCCACGAAAGACTAATGAGGCTCTGTCAAAGCACAGTCTTGCTTTCCACTGGTCTTTTCCAGATGCTCTTCAGATGCCCTTTGGCGCCTGCTAGCAAACTCGCACTACGCAACTCTCATCTCTTACTCAGGCTTCTTTGAGTATATGACAAAAACGCAAGAGCAAAGATATCCAGCCACTGCAGACTCCAGTCTGTCCAAACTCTTCTCTGATACTTCCCAAGACATAGCCTCTTTTATAAACTATGGCTTTAGCTCTGACTACCTAGCCAGATTTCTCATCCATGTTGCTCCTGAAGATCTAACAAGGCCTGTCTGAACAGAGAAAAACAAACACTTGGCTAATGCTAATGCTTCTGCTATAGCCAAAGCTATTGCTGCAGAAACATCCCCTTTCACCTCATCTGAAAGCCACGGCCTCTTTGTAGCTCTTCTCCATCAGAAAGGCTCATGCGTTCTTGATCACATATCTGGTCCTAGTCACAGACCTCAAAGACATCAAAAAGGCGTGAGATCACAGCAGACGCTGTTAGCTGCTCCCAGAGAATCAGCACAATTACACTGCCACGTGAGGCTCATTTTCAGCACAAACACTTACTACAACAAGAAGCAGGCACAATGTCACCACATGCTCAACAAACCCATGTGGCCAATATATTTCATTTCCCTTTGACATCACGGTTACCCAACAGAGTTCCTCACGACAGCCTGCTCACAAGGTTTTTTTGTTGTTTTTAAGTCTTTTACATTGCAACAGTACTGAAATTATGCTTACAATAGTTTTTAGGTCCATGTGGACCTAAAACTTTGGAAGGTCCATGTGGATGATAGTAAGTTGATGAGTTCGGATAATTAGCAGTGATGACTGGGCAAATTGGTGTGAGGAGGACAAGTAGTCTGCATTTATATTTCATTTTGAAAAAGAAAAGAAAAAGGATTCAAATTCAAGAGAAAAGGTTATGTTTTATAGATTATAAACAATCATGTACCACAGAGTAGTGTTCTGTTAAAAAAAGGAGAACTTTGTTGAGCTCCAGACAAAAAACAAGTAACAACAATAACAGCAACAACTTTTAGGGACAAGCTCAAAAAAGCGTGAGAATGCATTATCTATAAAGAGAATTTTTGTCTAAAACTTCCAGTGAAGCTGGGCATTAGTTCATCAGCTCACGGACCAAGCTCCGGTGGCCACCAGCAAGCCCCGCAGCCCCAGCAGGCGTTTCATGACGGGACGGAGGGGAGAGCGGGCAGCCGGAGGAGCTGGCAGTGCCCGTTGCCTGCTTCCAGGGAAGCCGCTTGTCCCGGCCGCCGGACAGCGGTGCTGCTGACTCCATCCAGAAGCTCCCTGAGAAACTTTTTAAGCAAGTTGTGGAAGAGTTAGGCAAGTTCAAGAGTAGACAGCTAGCAAGAAATGCCAGCTCCCCTCCCTAATTCCTCGTGGGCTATATTTTCAAAAGAAATATGCTTTCCCAGGGAAAAACAAATATGACTTGCAAATAAATGTATATATCCATGAACACCTTGAATGTGGGTTCATGGTCAATTAAAAAAATAGTTTAAATTGTTCAGCAAATTGACTTAAGGTGGTAGCAAAAAAAGTTTGGTTTGTTTCTTTGTAAAAAATTCACTTGATACTTCACTCGACACTAGCTTACAGATAATTATATTTTATGATGGGTTACAGAAAGTCATGCTAAGCCAAGAAAATCAGCTTCAAGTATGACTACATCCCACTTAAACCAATGGCAAAACCAAGTTTAACATGTCAATTTTTTAAATATATACAATTTTTTAAAGAAGAATAAACTATAAGCTAATATACTATAGATAACATACACTATAAATATCCTTGGCATAAGTTTATAATATGCTAAAGTTAAAATGAGAATTTTCCATTTACACAATTGCTTAAAAAAAGAATTTTAAAAAAATTAAAAGGACCTTTACAATGTGTTCAAAAGGTTGGATTAAAGATATTTACTAACTTGATACATTCCCCCTGTGTAAAACATGGCCAAAACCTTCCAGGAAAACAATTCTAAAAACATGGGGAAACCAGTGACCGCTGAATGAAATACAGTGCTGTGGGAAAACATGAACACATTTTCCCAGGCTGTGCTACTGAGCTTTTCAGACTCTCCCATCTCAGACGTGTCATACATTACCATGAGAAAATGAACATTTTAAATACAATATCAAAGAAAAATTTATAGTCTGATGATGCAAGCCCATCCCCCCAAAAACCTGTAACAAACCTATTTTCAAAATTCCTTTCCCACCAAATAAATTAAAAAATAAGAGATTAGTCTGCACATTTTTGCCCAAGGAAAGTTTGCAGAACTATTCTTGCAAACCATATTTTGTGGTTTACAATGTCTCCAAGGTATTCTACTATGTCCAATTATATGAGGTAATAAAAATAAATAATGTTTTCTTCAGTTAAACACCAAATGACTCCTTTCCTTTCTTGGACATAAATCACACACCTGCTGAAAACAATGGTAATGTATTCAAAATTCAGTGAGAAAAACAAAAGACACCTGATTATATATAAAAGATTAAAGAATCATAAATATGCTACAAGAGCTAGGCATGGCTACGTGCTTATTTTGCTTGTGAATGGAAAAGGAAGAAGGACGGGTCTTCAAGGAAAGTAGCCAAAGGAAACTGAAGCAAATGTAAAAAGCATTTCAAGGCTATATTTAGAGGAAGACATTCTTCATACATTTGCCAAGCTATTCACGTCATTTCACACAGCATGTTTTATCCAGCTTTAGAAGTCTATGAGAGAAGAGCGTTATTAAAAAAAAAAAAAAAAAAGTGTCCTGGGTCAGTTGCCAGAAATGGTAATCTTGCAAGTATTTAGGGGACTGAATATTTTAAGCATGTGAATTCAAGATAACTTTCCAAAGGAAAAAAAAAGGGGGGGGGGCTAAAACTTTCTACAAATATCACAGAAGGTTTCTGCAATAGAGAGTATAAGCAATGTAAAGTAACATGACATGGTCTCCTTCATTTCCTCCTGAGCTAAGCACCCTAACATTAGCTGTATCGCTAAAAATATTTAAATGATTGAATTTCACTCAGCCCAAGTCTTCAGCTGGTATAAACTAACCGAAGAACTGTACATGTTTATGTATGTAGGATACAACAATTTATATAAGTAATTACATATTTCTCCTCTGTAGTGTGGTAAACAATCCACAATGAATAAACAAACACCAAACATAAGCTCAAGGATGAAAACAGAGACAAAAATACTCAAGTTTTATAGGATTATTATGATTTTTCTTTAACTCCTTTAGTAGATGTCGTGTGGTAGAGCTATTTGCATAAAGAAATGTCAGACATACAGAAATATGTCAGTACCAGATGTAACGGTAATAGGAGCAACAACAGAAATTTCCTGTTAGCGCCCTTCTTGAGGATGGGGATGGAATCAATTTCAGATACAGGACTGTTATTACTTAAATTTACACAAATGACTTTTTAAAAAGTTTTTACCTTCATTCCCTTCTCCAGGTGGCTGGTAAAACGAAAGCCCCAAAGATATGATGGCTGCAATTTCCAAGATTATAAGAGTCACATCCTGTAGCGCTTCCCAGACTAGCTGTAAGAATGTTTTTGGCTTCTTTGGAGGTATAAAGTTTTTCCCAAAAATAAGCTTTCTTTTTTCTAGGTCTGCAGCAGCGCCAGATAATCCTGTAAATAAAATAAATTAAAAAAATGAAGTTGCAGTGAAATACAAAATGCCCAGTTGCATCTGCATTCCTGTAAATTATTTCTCCAAAAAGAATTGCAGCTATATCACCTATGGCATAGTAACAAATAGGCAGATTTTCCACTTAAATTTTGCTTTTGCAAGATGATTTGTCCTTATGTTCTGAATAGAATTCTTCAGGACTCTGTTTAACACTAATTCTTGTCAGCTTTAGTTGTACAAAGCCTATGAATTACTAGGTTTACTTTAAAAAGACCTATAGATAGACACATATATATAGACATATATATGTAAGCAATGACTTCTGGAAAAAAATCATAAAGCTCAAATAAATTATATTTGGGATGAAGGCGGAATAGCTGGCAGGAGCTTTTAATAACAGTAGAAGAAATGTATCTTGCTTCTGACCTCAGGTCAATGACCTCAAAGTAAAAATCAGTAAAGCATGCCTGGTGCTGCTTTAAAGCAACTGCTCTCTCTGCACAGGTACTGCCACATAATCACTGGGATCAACTGCATGAAATTTTAGTTAACTGAAACGACAGCCACAGAGACAGGATATATGTGCTGAGAAAGTAAAAAGGAAAGGATATGGTACCTGAAATCAGTAAGTGTATGTATTTTGCATTATACTTCAATTTAAGAACATTTCAGTTTAGGGATATAACATAAGAATGTCATTGTATTTGTGCTGAATAGTTCTAGGTTTCACTTGCATGCTTTTTTCTTCTTTTTATTACATAAGTGTGTGCATTTCTAGAGCCATTTCTAGGAAAAAAACTGCAATAAAAGAACTGCGATAAAATAAAATAGCTGGTTACATACATCTGTCAAGTAATATTTGCTATCAGTTGGAACATTTACCAAGCTGTAGCTTCTCAACGCAATCAGCAGCATAAAATTATGATCGCATTTATTCACATGAACACGACACAATGAAAACAGTCGAACTGAGGGTTGACCGCAGAGGACTACAAATGTGCCTGCAAGACAGCAGGGGAAAGTGATCCCACACTGTAAGGACTCCAGTTGTTCCTCTTCTCACACAGCTGAGGGCAATTCCTTCCCTTCTCCAAAGCACTTACCTATAGGGCACTTCAAGAATGCACAGTCCTCTTTAATAGCATCTTCAAGACGCCAAGCAAAAGGAAACGAGAGCCTAACTTGTCAACGGCACTCAGCTTTATGTTGAATCCAAGATTAGTACAACTGCTCCCAGCGCTACAGCGTAAGAATAAGGACCTAACTCTCAGACGAAGGGCAGCAGGCCCCAGTATAACGTACTCAAGACCAAAGTGATGCTTGTCTGAACATATCAATCTCACCACAGTACTGGCAAAGATGTTGACTCACCTTTCACTGAAA
Source organism: Apteryx rowi (assembly GCF_003343035.1). Taxonomy (NCBI): domain Eukaryota; kingdom Metazoa; phylum Chordata; class Aves; order Apterygiformes; family Apterygidae; genus Apteryx; species Apteryx rowi. The sequence continues at coordinate 767,711 of NW_020448052.1, read as the reverse complement.
GTATAGAATTACAACGGTTGTGTAGCTTCTGGCTCTTGGTTAACTCATCAAACTTTCATCTCACCTTCAGCTTCTAGGAAACACTATCCTCTCCCAGATAAAGGCGTGCTGTTGTTATTACTACCTCAATTTAATTTTCAGTACCTAGTGCTTAGTGAGACTATGCCACACAGGTTCCAGCTATTACAAAGATGTGTCTCTGTCCACCTGATTCAAAAAACACAGTATCAAACTTCTCAAGCTTCATCAAGCTTCCTCTGTGAGCTCCCAGTCAGCTTCTGATGCCTGGTAAAGGCTTTGTCCCGAGTAACGAATCAAACCCCTGCTACACTGAAATACAAATTTCAGGCTATGAGCCATTTGGACAGATGACTTTTTTTGGACAAATGCAGATCATAGAGCTTAGGACAACACATGTGAGAGATCAGGGGAGTCATTCACTACTGAGGGGATCTGACATAGGAACAATCCTTTAGAAGAGACCAGACAAATCCAGTCTGATCAGCTTTCAGGAGGTTGCAAAGCCCTTGAATGCAAGAAAGGGTTTTTACTGAAAAATGACAGTCACAATTTGCACTAACGCCCCAAATCACAGCCTACCCCAAATACAGCTGCAACTTTGTTGGGGGAAAGCGCTACAGCTTCTTTGGAAGGCACCGGCAGCACTGCTAGTGGTAGGACTTTTAGGCAGACATGCTCATAGCACGCACCTTCAAGCAGCAATGCAAAACTCTGAAAGACCTCAAAGGCATATGGGAAAGGGGGGAAAGGAGATGTCTGAAAAATGCGTATTTTCCAATACAGAGCATATGTGCACAGTAGGGGGCTAGCTCCAGCAGGAACGCAGATGACCGAGTACTCAACAGGATGAGAGGACTGCCTGAAACAGTAAGAGCGGCAGCCAGGATTTTTCATTAAAGCTGCTTTCCAAACCCGATTGTATTTACCTAGAAACAATGAATTCAGCACTTCCCAAATTATGCTGTATACTTTACTGTCAGGAGGCCAAAGACAGACATATCCTTTCCTACGCTAAGGAGCAAAATGCACACACCAGTGCATCATATGTACAGAGTGAAAAGCCTCCAGAAAAAGGAAAGAATGATACCGGAGCTCAAAGAGGAAAATGGCTGCTTCTTCTCTAAGAAAAAGATTGCTAATTGCTCACTGACACTGAAGTTTAGACATCATAAGGTTGAGGATTAGATGGAGTTTAAAGCAGCTATCTTCACCAGTATATTCCAGATTATAGCCTAAGTAACTCACATTGGAATTTAGATATACTTTAATACTTAACAGTGTTCTTTCATCTTTGATGATAAATATTATCTTCCTTAAGACCCATAAGTAGGCAAGGGTTTATTCTTGTGTGTGATTTTTTTTTCCTTTTTTTTCCTGAAAGTGTGGATCAGGTGAGATTATTCACCAACTTAGAATAAATTTGAAAAATAGCTTCACCTAAAAATGAAAGCATATTCAAGTATGAAATGTATTTTCTTGTAAATAATTTAGAATATTGAAAAACAAACTGCAATGTTTTGTTCAACCCAAAATGTTTCCCTTCTTCTGAGATCTGACCATCACTCAAAAAAACCTATTCAGCTAAATTTTTATATTGGCTTTCTCCCCTGAATGCCATAAGCTAACAAACCGGAATTTAGAGAGCAAGACAAAAGGAGGCAGTGAAGAAATCTAAAGACCATTTGATTAAATTCACAACACGAGTCCTAAAAGCTACTGCCGAGACAAAGTCAGAAAGGGACAATAGCATGGTGTTATAAAGGAAAAATACGCAGAGTCATAAAGGATATATGTGGAGAAGACAATGTTATATAGAGAAATAAGGCTAAAGGAAAGACAACTGAGAATCTGAGGCAATGTAAGATGTTTATTTTTGAAAAGCTTCCATTAGTTAATGGCATCACTTCTCCATACTACTGGCAGCAGAAGGTATCATGGAGACACTCCTTATCTTCTTCTAATAATCTGCTTTATTCAGACAAGTTTGGTTAAACAGTCATAAAGTGTTTTGAGCAAACCTAGCTTAGCTGCCTGAAGTGGATTAGAGGTCACTGCTCACGCTTTCTGCTGTCCTGGCAGCTCTGCGGGACACCGCTGCCCAGCTCGCACGCGTCGACAGGCAGTACAGATGGTAAGGACGTCAATTAGCACAGAGAGAGCTCGAAGTGGACATCTGTCCTCACCATTACTTTTAACCGGGGGATGGCTTTCCTGCTGCTAGATTGCCTTTTTCTTTTTTTCTTTCTTTTCTTTTCTTTCTTGCACCTTTATTTACAATTATACAGTATTGACTCCTGTGACAATAATCAAAGAACATTGCAAATGAAAGTATTTAAACCTATCATTTCTACATGAAGAGAAGAAACATCTAGAGGAAGTGAAGAATCAGTGAGAATTAAAAAAATTAATGGAGATATCAGGTCTATATGAATTTGTAAATTGTACGTTATTGGCAAAGGAAGCAGCATTGCGTTGCATTCTCTATGCTGGTAAGCAACAGACTGGCTTGTTTTGTGTTGGTGCATTCACACAAGCATGAAAATATTTAAAAAATTCTTTTGTACGTTGAAGCTATGAAACACTTCCTTGCTTGATCTAAGTGTTTTAGAATGATTATGCAGATTTAGATCAAATACATACACAAATAGTATGCATATGTTTAGGAAATATTGTGAAAATTTATTACTGATGCTTCTTGAACCTAAATAATTTCTTAAGGTTTCAGTTTCCAAAACTTTCCCCCAAAATTTGTTTGGAGTTTGTGGGAGAAAGAAAAAGTGATTACGTATAAAATACTTTCTATGATGCTGTACAGTATATTAAATGCATTTCTGCTTTCAGCTGGCACGTCTTTATACAGGGTTTTTTTATTGTTGCTTTTTTGGAGGGAGAGGCAGAGAAGACTCAAAAAACTCTGGAGAAATAGCAGTTAACGATTTTCTCTGCTTGTTTTCTACATCTCTCAGTTACCGCATGCAGAATATAAAACCAGCATTTCAATTAATATTTCCTGGAAAACTGTATTTTTTTTGAAAGTCATCTCCACTGCAACCAAATGGAGCATCAAAGAGGATGATTCTGAGTGCTGCAAAAATAGCAGAAGCACATCACTACTAAAGCAACAAGTTAAAAAAAAAGCAAAAAAACCTTAGGACTTGTGAAAGGATGTTTCGCAACAGCTTAAAAAACTATAAGATGAAGAATGGAGAATATATATAAATGCATTTTAATTAAAAGCCATTTTTATAACAAGCGTGGAAAAAAACTAATTCTGCAAACAAAAATTCATTGAACTTTCCTCCTAATTATCTCATTTCCTGATATATCCAGAAAAATAGATGAAAATTATAAATAGCAAAAATCACAAACAATTTAATTTAAAAATCAATTTAATTTAAAAATTCTAATGCAAAAAATTGTTCTGCAAGGAAAGCAAAAGCTTGGCAGGGATGCTAAACTGCTATTAATTAATCTATAGAGGAAAAGAAATTATTTTAGGTGATAAACTCTAATGACAATTAAATATGACATAAATTTGCAAGGAGAAATTTTAAATGAAAGGTTTTTCCCAACGAGAACAGAGGCCTGTATTTTATCTCACAAACACCAACCCCCTAGTCTGAACCCCCATTCTTCAAATGGCACGTGCTTCTAGCACAACGTGAGCTGGATAGTCACAGAAACTAAAAACTAAAGCAAAGTATCGCCTCTGTAGTGATTTCATTTCCTCTGCCTTGCTGCACCAGTTGCATTCACTTTGCGTTTAGCCATGAAATGATGCCGGCCGCTGCTGCTCCTCCAGACTCTCTAGTGCAGCTCGCATGGGCTCACGCAATTCTATAGCTCTGGCATAACTTCTCAGAATTACAGCATGCAGATCTGAAATATTAACCCAATTACTGCTGTTCTAACACACAAAATCCAAACAATTTCATTCCATATCTTTTAAAGGGATTCTACTTTGATTTTTGAAGCAAATTTCTACGCACTAATCTTCACTTCTGCCTTGAGGAGGCTAGAAGTGTTAGCAGCCCTTTTTTTCTTCCACATCAATTCAAGAAGTACTATCTACGCTGTGAATGAAAGAGTGGAAAAATTCAAGTTTTCCATTCAAATTTCAATTCAAATGGGTAGATAGTAACCAGCAGGTTTCGTTTCTGAGCTCTGCCTTCGGAAACTGTCCTCACCAAAGAAACTGGTGGAAGGCAAGGAGATGTGAATGATAAGCTGTGATTACTACCATGTTTTTCATCTAAGGCTAAGGAAAGCGTATTGTGAATGTTATCTGCAATGATGTCATCAAGCACACCATGATCTAATGCAACTTTAGTCTTCTTAAATGCTACAGCCTTCTAGATCACGAAGGCCTCATGCTATTTGTTTAATGAGTATCAAAGCAAAACAAATATCTGTTTTGGTACCAGGGATGCCAATAAGTACACGTTGCATTAAACTACCTGTTTTAGTGGCACAAGACAGATTTGTTTTTGCTGAAAGAAACACCAAAGGCACGAAAGACCAAGGGAAAGCATTCACAGCTGGCAGGGATGCCTTTGCGACCTCCTAGTTTTACCCTATACATTGTTGAAAAATTGTATCTTGAATGCAGTCCACTGAAATTCCATTTAGGCCATACTGAAATCAAATCAGTTAAGAGAAGTCAGTCTATCAGTCAAAGTATTTAACGATTTCATTTCAGCAGGCTGAATTTGAATTTCATTAGCGAATGAACTTCTGCAAATAATAATTTCCTGCTAAACTGAGAACAGCAAAGTTCTCTGTGAAGTGTAATAAGCCTCATTACCTGTTTTCATTAATAACACGTGTTTATACTCATTTCCATAGATTGTAAAAATTTTGTGTAAAATGTTCATAGCTTTTGGAAACAGAAATGAGCTAGCACGTGTCTTGTGCGCTTTACCCTGCTGATGCCACCATTGCCACCAGTGCGTTTGGCAGCGCTGCCAATAGCCTCCTCCAGGATTTAGAACCTCCTTGAGCCAAACACTGGATAGTTAGAGCTTTCTGATCTAAACATCCGACAGATTACAAAGAAAAGAGGTGCGCAGAAGCAGCAGAACCAGGAAATGAATTAACTCCTCCCGACCACCCCTCCATTTCATCCGTAGTGGACCTCCCTCTCGGCACCCAACGGCAACGCCGCCGGCCGAGCTGCGGGGTCTCGGCCCTTTGAGTTCTGCCAGGGCTGCAGCTGCCACCGTGCTGTGCTGGGACAACCCGTCAGCATCTCCAAAGCAGCCAGCCAACTACAAAAACTTTTATATAAATATTTGCTGGTATAGATCGCAATCCGAGCTATCCCTCTGAAGGTGCTCAAAGTATATAAAAACATCTCTAAATCCATCATCTTTAAAAAAAATGAAGCAACTGAAGGGCTTAATGCTATTTTTCTCTGCAATCCTGTGGCCCCTCTTCTCCAAAGTATCCAATCAAACCAAGAAGATACCCTGTGCAAAGGCTAATGTTGATCCTCTCACCACATCCTGGTTATCTTGAAAAAGAAATAATTCAGTATACTATTAAAACTATCATCAAAAAGAGGAATACTTGCAGCAAAGTGGTTCAGGACACTGCATTGACACATTAGCAAATAAAATTAAAAAAAGGATTAGCCTGAAAAGAAAGAAAAGTACTTTTAAGAATTTTTTCTTTCTTCTTGGCTGATGCATCTAACATAAATGTTAGGAATAGATAAGTAATAATAATTTGCATTTCTATAATAAGTTTCTATCTTTCTCTCTCCTCCTAACTATAAAACTGGATAAACAACATTATCTCCATTTTATGAGGCAGAGAAAGGCTAAAGTTCTTGCCCCAAACAGTTTTTTGTCAGTGCGGGGGAGTTATTCGGATCTCCTGGGATTCCTGATTTACATTCAGCTGCAAGACACCATGCAGTATTTATTACTGCCAGGAAGCACTGCTGTTCCAGGACAGGGAGGGGTGTTTTGTTTCATAGATTATGTCCATCCAGTCATTTTGGTTTTATTCCTTCTCTTTTTCTTTGTAAAGTAAAATTGCTCTGAAGAGAAGAACCTATTAACCAGGAACAAATAATTTACGTGAGATGACTAATAAAAGCAGAACCAGAAATGATTCCTGATACTTGCTGTAAAGTAGCCAAAAAAAAAAAAGCCATTCGTCTGAAAGACGTGCTACAATTCCATAATAATCTAATGACTAGACTGACGGACGGTGCATTATCACGAGCCTATATGCAAGCAGAGGAGACATCAAATATTAAAGACAAGATCTACATCCTAACAGACGGACAGTATCTTTCTTGCCTAAACAGACAACAAAAAGTTTTCTGTGAGGGCCGTCAACAAAGCATTCAACAAGAGCTGAAGGTCCAGTATTAAAACCAGGATTTAGGCTCTCACTTACAAAGGTACCACCATGAATGGGAGCATGGGTGCTGAGAGGGAAGGAAAGAGTCATTCCACCAGAAATCATTTTTTCAGCTCTTACACCACATAACAATCACCACATCATTTTCCTGTGTCTCATCTCGTATATCACAGACTCCTGGGGATGTTTTTCTTTTGCTCTGTGTTGATGCAGTCTCGAGTGCAATGTAGTCATTACAGAATCAATGCAGAATTACAAATAAATGCTAATAATCTAATATGTGTATCTACCATCCAGTCCCCATCCATTGAATACCAGGTAGTAAAGAAGTCATTAAGAATTCCTTGTTGTATTATATATAAACAAATATCACTGCAGATCTTCATCGAGTGTTAAGAGACACTTAACCTAAAAGTCAGGAAATATCTTTACGGCAGTTGAGCCAACCACTAAGCCAGTGGGACACCACACAGACCCTGGGTCCTGGGGAAGTTGTTCAGCATCAGGTATTCTCAGCTGTTTACTGGTATTAGGGCTTTTAGGAAGAGAGAGAGGCAGAGGGAATGGGAGGACAGAATGGTTTCCTCATCCACCCAGTTCCTCCAGAAAAAGAAAGGCAAGTAATCAAAGAGATGATCAAAGCCTACAGTCTTCAAAAGCCATTTTCTTCAAAGTCTTTTTTGGTTATTTAAAAGAAGCTAGGATTTTACTGCCACAGAAGGTAACGTTATCATTTAGATTAGACTGCACAAAGTTCAGGCCAAATGCCCTCTGCAAAACATTATACATTACCCACAAAGCTTTAAGTTCCTATTGAAATGTAGAAGTATAAGATGTGTGGCCATTTCAATGGAGCTGATAGAGACTATAAGAGAAAAGTTAACAAAAACATGTTACAATGCTTAGTTCTAATATGATTGTTCCAGATAATTTGAAAGCTTTTTTTTGCCCTTAATACATAAATCAAACGAAGCATTCCTGACTACAGCTTAAGATAGCACTCCTTGCCTATCCTGTAGGATCAAGCTGGAAAGGCACTAACATATGAATGGGGTAATGGCAGAGAAGAGCAATCATGCAAGTTGAACAGAGAAGATCTGAGGTTCTTCTTAACCAAGAAAAAGAGCAAGGAATAACTGAGCACACAAAAGAAGTGGAAAAGCATTCCATAATTAACACATAATTCCATAATTCATAACCACTTATCATCCCTCTCACTGGACCCTACAAAGATATTCACTTGTTCACTTTGTGGGAACTGATAATGGCAGCCATGGGGGGAAGAAGGCGGCGGAGAGGAAAACCCTGAATTCAAACTGTGACTCTCAGTTCCCAAACTGTAGATTGCGTAGCACTGGTGATAAGCAAACCAGCTTCTGCCTGCCTGTGCGGATGCGATTCTCCAAGCCCTCAGGTAAGCACCCCCACAGACACGCTACAGTCAGGCATGGTGCAGAGGGAGGCACAGACCACGCAGCTCAGGAAAGTGAGGCATCCCCTGCCGAGCGGCAGCTGTGCAGGCACTGATCGCAGCCGTGGGGCCAGTGCTTCCAACCGGTCACCACGGGCAATCCGCTGATGGGACCAGGGTGCAGCGTGGGAATAATGTAAAGGGTTTACACGTGGGATCCTGGCCTGACAGAAGAGAGAGAAGGGAGGGATGGAGTCACATTGCATTTGCATGTGCGCACAGATGGAGCATACTTTCATACATACTTACTGTCAATAGCAAGCGAGGGTGACACCATCGAAACTGAGACTGGTGACTCCTGCTGCTGAATAGTATCAGAATAAAGAAATACAAAAATACAAAAATAGCAACTAGACTGCCAACTGCTCATAATCTGAAAAGGGCCTTCAACTTAGATTTTTCATGTTTCTTATCACAATTTAACTTCTTATGTCACTTGAAGTTTTCCAAGTGAAACATTATGGGTAAAGGACATGCATGTCACTAAGTCAGTGAAATGTTCCAGAAACTCTGTGACCATCTGACTATGAAATTCAATACAACTGAATATATGTTAAGTAAAACGCATTTCTGCATCACTATTTATTAAGGAAATATGCTAAGCCAGTTATAGAAAGACTTTTTGCCATTGTTCCTTAAAAGAAAAAATTGTTCATTAAAAATCTCCAAGAATTAATTTCTCTAAAGCTCTATTAATAAGATGATCAATATACAGCATCACTGTTGGATGTGTTTTCTCCCTGACTTTAAGTGCTTTTAAATAGTGATAACAAAGCAAATAGCTTTCTTTAAAAGAGTATAATATAACACAACACAAAAACTCCTCCCAGAAGAAGCTGCCCGAAGTGGCTTCTCCACTCTATGGGATGATGTGTACTTTCAGGCTGCTGTAGCCTAGACTCACTACAGACTTCTCATGCTTTTCTATTCAGTTCCACGGAGCATGTCCACAACATGGCGAACAACCAAGGCTGTCTGAGAAAGCCTGCAAATGAGAGAGGACTAAAGAATGTGGAATTGGGAAGAGGTGGTCAAAGAGAGGAAGGCATTATGCAATTGAAGACAGATAGCGAGTCAGATGGGCTTCCACATCAGTACAGTGTTATGCTCTTATGCAGTATCCTGAAAGTCCCCTGCATCCCTATTTCTATTCGAAGAATCTTTATTATTTGTCACTGCAATCATCACAGATTCTTTAGGATAATCAGTTCCAAGAGTCTACATCTCATATTTATTTGATGAAGCCTACAGAAAAGGCTAAAAGTAACATAACATATGCTCTCCTAACAGCAGCATGGAAAAAAGTTTTTTTGTAGATGATGTCAGGAATTTGCTTCCATATTATAAGTTAAGGTAGTTAACTCCTTATATAGATGTTTTAATTATTACTGTTGTATATTAAAATAAATAACACAGAAGCAGAAATCTTCTGAGGCAAGAGACAACTGTTTTAGGATGTCTATAAAGGAGTCAAAATGAAACTACCAAAAAAGTCCACTTTGCTGAGTCTGCTTCCATAGTATGATTCTCTCCCCCTCACTCTTCCTTAAGAAAAAAAACAACAAATAAACCAGACAGTAAAGAGCTGTATTCTTCTGAGGTGTTACCTCCAAGTGCTGCTACTTGGCAACTCTTCTTAATTTTATTGCTATCTTTGTTGGTTTCATCTGCTTTTCCTGAGTTATATCAGCTTAGCTGCACAGCAACTGCTGTGGCTTTGCAAGAAGCTGAACACTTGCTACAGTGTATTTTTTCACTGTTATTTGGGAGAGTATTCAAGATATCTATAAAAGTGAGAACACTGAAGAAAAAAAAAACCCACTATGATCTGCAAGGGATATTAAATGCCACTATCACTGCTGCAAGTGACATTGATGCCACTTAAGATCACAATGCCCAACTTGTGCAGAGACAGCAAAAAAATAAGATGCATTTTGAGCATCCAGTGGATTACATCCTGTTGCTCAAGAGCATTAAAATAGTTAGATATTGAAAACCTCAAGCAGACCATGCACTCTGTTGTGCTCAAAGTTACCTGTGTAACAGCCTCTGTTGCACTAATTGCTATCTGTTTCCTCAAGCTTCTTCAAAAACCAAGCGGGACCCATTCTGTAGATCATCATCTGCCCGTCCCATAGAGCTAAGTACCACACAGGCTTGGAGGAAGAAGGTGCCAGCACAGATGCTGTTCTGTTGAATACCTCATATTTGGACACAAATATGCAGTTGAAGCTTAGAGACACGAGGCATTGATAATTTAGCAAGTCAAACAAGCTCTCTATTACCGCCCTTTTTAGAAAAATGAAGAAAAGATGCAAGGAGAAGAAAGTCTTCCAGTAATTAGTTCAATTCAGTCCACAAAAGCCCATCTAGATGTGAAAGAGCAGCAGAGCAGGGTAGGGGATCCACCACCAGTAGCACTATTTTAGATGGGATGACTGCACCCATGGAGTAAATGTAGCATTATTCTTCCAGAGTTCTCTGCCTTGTACAACCATAATAGGGGATAATACCAAGAGATACCCTTTCTTTATACTGTGAAAAGCAACAAAGTTTTCTTGACTCCTGCTTTATTTTTGAATGACTGGAAAATATAAATGGTGACCACAGCAGTTCCTGGATGTACCATGGGGTACAACATATACCCATATACAATAGAGCTCTATTAGAAACACAACACCCGTGGACTTTTCCTATTTTAGCACATTTAAAAGCCCCAAAGAATAGACTGTTTCTTAAATGAAGCACATATTCTCAATCACCTTGATTACTCCTCAACATAACTAATCTAATCTCAATGGAATAATCACTACTGAAGTTTTCCAGATTCTTTTCCAGTGCAAAGAAAATCCTAAATTAAACAGTAAAGTAAGCACCTTGAGAAGGAGTCCCTAACGTGTCCCAGCTGTAGCAACAAAGAGCGCAACACAGAACCGGTCAAGGACACCATGTATTTTTAAGCTCAACAAACCAGTATCACTTCAAAATCTAATCTTAACAGAAACATACACATAAGTCTTAACCAAGGTTTACTGGTAAGTTTTTTCCACAGATAACTATTTATCTGCTTAACCTGTTTGTCCACTCTTTCCTGGGTACGTAACTTCCATTGCATATTCTGTAAAAAACTGTGCCTCTGCCTTGCATCTCATCCTGCCTCCTGTAGTTGTGCAGTGGAAACCTTGCCCGAAAGGTGGGGCAGCCCCTTCACCAGAGCTCCTGTACTTGGCTGGCCCAGACCTCTGCCAACGAGAGGTGATGGAGGCAAGTGAGATGGAAACAGCAAGCATATAGCACGAGCACACCCTGGCAGGCCCTCAAAAGAAGCAGCGGGGTTGCTGGAAAAATCAGACTTCAGATCCGAGACCCAGTCCCCAATGAGAGGGAAAGTAGGAAATATCTTAGGGATCCAAAGGACTCTATATAGAGCTTAGGCAATCCAAAAAGCCACTGAAAAATGCTCAGCTATAAAGAAGCTCCTCTATTGAAGCAGGTAGCAAAATGGGAAAGTATTTGCATTCAGATCTCTGCATCCTTTATGTTAACAATTACTTTTTCCATTTTTTTTCATTTTGTGTTCTAAAGTTTGAGGAGTTGAAAGCCTTGTGTGGCTTTTGGCAAGCGCCCTTTCAAGAGAAGGTAAGGTGGGTCCCCTTCAAAGCTCTGGCAGAAGCGTGCTCCCAACACTTATGACTTTGTGTTAGACGCATAAGCAGAAATCAAAATATGATATTGTATCCTAATAGAAACATGATAATGGAAAGCATCAACAGCAGTATCAAGTATCATAATAAAAAGCATCCTTGAGCTGCTTCAGAGAGTAAATAAAAATCACATTCTCTTAATGCCCAGAAACCAACCCCTTCAGTTATTAACTAATTTTTGTCATACATTTGGAAGCTTAAGTTTTTCTGTAAAATGAGATCTCACATTAGAAGTCATTTAATCAATTTATGGCTTAACCATTTTCACTGCACAGCAGTTAACTATATTTATATTGTGCTACTATTTCATTTTACTTCCAGCCCATTAATTCATTGCTCAGCTTAATCCAGCTCAACTGGGAAGAGGCAATCTTAATCCAAAATAAGAACATACACAGAAAGAGTTAATCTATAATGGTTAATGAGGAATAGATGTTCCAGAATAAATCCACAGACTGACAATGAGCAAGTCCCTTAGACTGAGCTTAACTTCAACTGCTCTCACCTCAGCTTCTCAAAGCTGCTGCTAGAGGCACGCTCCCTCCTCATGCCACAGCTATGGCCATACACATATTTGGAGCCACAGTCGCCATAATGCAACAGCAGAATACAATAATTTACTTTGTCAAATTAGACACAAATTCTTGCAAGTAAAGAGAAAAGAACAAGAAATGGAGAAGAAGCAAACAGAGATGAAAGAAAAGCAACTAAAACAACGTCCTTACTCTAGGAAAATGGGGCAGAAATCTAGGCACTTGAAGACCTTTTAGCAGGCCTGTGTCACAGAGAGGCATATGTTTAGCTAATCACTGCTTAGAGAGTCCATTACACTCTGTGCTCAGTCAGTGGAGGCCATGTACGCTCAACTGTAGGTCTACGTGTACAGGCAGAGTGACATAAACGTGGCCTGCTTCAACCAGTTTTTCTTTCTATGCATCAACCACCATATCAGTGGATCAGTCTCTCATGAACAACATGGTAATTTAGAATTTATTCTTCCTTAGTCTGGAGTCTGACAAGCAAAATGAAGACTTGCACAAGGTATGGGCTCCTACAGGTGCATTTTATCTTAAGAGCAATGAACAGTCTTCATCTCTGGTCTGAAGGTCAAGGTAAGACACAGAGCAAAGGATTTCAGGTCAACTGTAGAAAATTTATTTGATGGCGACAGATAGCAGTGTAGTTTATTACACACACAGGGAATCTCACAGTAATTGTTCAGCTAATAAGCAAAGCTAAGTGACTTTCAGGTTAATCAATCTTGGCTGTTAACAAAGCAGTACACTGTTAAGATATAATTGTGATATAATTCTAGAATTATATCCCAAATCACCTTTTGATTTGAAAGCACAACTTAGTACAACACAGCAGGCCCAAATATTTGTCCATGTGCCACTGAAAAAGTTCAAGAAAGAAAGTTATCCCAGTTATGCTCACCCCAAGAAAAGAAGCATTTAAACATTTATGCAACTTAACTAGAGATGTCCCATTAGAAATTTTAATGGGGAATCTTATTTTGATTTTTGATATTTCTCTTTAGAGAGCCACAGTAGAGTAGTCTTTTCTTTGCATATTTCCTTCCCTGGTCAGCTTATTTTTCTTGCATGGCTCCTGCCTCACACACAATGCTTTGGGGCAAATGTGTCCAAATTCATGGTAAGGTGTCCAAAATTTTATGCAAATTACAACTGGCCGACTGCTATACAAATATTGAAAACAGAAGTCTTCCCAAGCTCTTTTCAATGGCTGTTGAACCACCACATGACAAGTGACCTTATATTTTTATTGAAGTTCAGCTTTCCAAGTTCATCGAATAGAGCTCATTGCAATGTTCATTTCGGAAATACCAAAAGAGATTTCTCTAACCAAAAAGTTTGGGGAACCTGGAAATCTTCCTAGCATCTGGAATCTTCCAGAAATGCAGAATGAGATTCAGAAGTGTTTTGTCAACTGTACAACAATTTTTGTTTATAGCTGCAATGCAGCATTCTCTTGAGGACTGCTCATTTCACTTAAAGGATAAAATGACCCAACTGCCTACTCTGTTCCATCATTACTCATTAATGAAGAGACTGGGCCTAAAGGAGTGTCATTGCAGGAAAAAGAAAAAGTTCATTAATGCATCCTTAAAGCATGACACTTGCATTAACACTAAACAAGACAAACAAATGAAAACCAGAAACATTTTGAATGTATGCTTTAGCAACATTTAGAGACTATTATCAATTTAAATATTGTTGCTAACATACTATAATATCATGAAATAATTCTGATTGAAACAGAAGCTGCAAACCCCTCAGAATGTTTTTTTGGCAGGAAGACCAACAGGGATAAAGATAAAGTCATTCCTTTCATACAGACATCTCAAGCATGCATTTGTTTTCTGCAGATTATGTAAGCGATAAGTAGAGATGAACCGAACGGTCATGATAAAATATTCAGGACACTCAAAGACAGACTACTTTTTCTGTTGCCCTAATTCTGCTATCCTTGCTGTTAAATATATTCATACTTTTTTCTTGTCTCCCTATTTGCCTCCTATGCCTACTGCTCCTTCTGAAGCTCATCTTATCAGGCCTTTGTCCGTCGTCTCTTCATAGCCTCTCTTCCACCTCCCTTAGTTCCCCCTTTATTTCATCTCATAAAGAAACCAACACCATCAATAAAAATCAGATAACTCCTCCTTCTTGCCTCTCTCTGTTTCTACACCTCACCACAGTCCTCACTCTCTCCTTGAAACTTCTTAATCACTTTAGGGAAATTATCTATCCACTGTTGTTGTTTAACCTTGCACACCTGAGTAACTATATGGATTTTTTAAAAGGGAATATAAACACAAGTAGAATTTTGGAAGATTGGGATGTAACAGTATCTATGTACTGTCCGAACTGACATTTTCAAAGATGGCAGTGCAAGACTGTATATAGTTTACAGGCTTAGGAACAACATTCAAGGAAAATCCTTTTATAAAAACAAAATATTTCCCAAGTTGCAAGAATGCAAATCTTAAGGAAATACTCTATTTGTGTAATGATTATGAAAAATAGCAGCTAACAAAAAACTTCAAAAGGAACTGTGTGAAACTAATACCAAGTACAAATACTGCTTTCCATTTACGTGCCCTCAGGATTGTAAAAGATATTGGAAAAATGAACGGTCTGTGTTATTATGGAAATACGAAGCAGGCTTGCATAACATAAAAAAGATTCTAACAGCATTAATCTTTTAAATTCTTTAGCTTTGTTTGTGTCACATCCTTTATTTGCAATTAAGCTTAGTGCATATGAAGTTCACTGGCTGCCAAGTCGCAGGACTGATATAGCCCTGCATGGGTAATTCAAGCTCCTTTTGCACTGACCTACCAAACTCTGACCCATCAGACCTGTCTGGTAAAAGTGAGAAGGTATTACAATTTCATTCAGATCTTGATATCCGAGCAATCCATTCAACAAGGATACCAATTATGTTTGATCCCCTCACCTTTCCCCCCACCTCTGGAAGAACTGATTTGCCATGAAAGGTGCTGTATCTTGACAATGACCTTGAATTCATCCAGTTTGTTCATTTATTACAACCCTAATGCTAAAAAATTAACAGGTTTTAATCTATAAATTATTGTCTGCTGCACTCCCGTTTACACGCAGTCAGGATGATATACACAAATATTAAGACCATCACCAACACTTACAAAAAGATATGCATCAGAATGCTTCATATAGCGTACGCATCTGCTGGTGCTCACCCCTACCAAAACACTGGATCTGTAAAATG
Source organism: Apteryx rowi (assembly GCF_003343035.1). Taxonomy (NCBI): domain Eukaryota; kingdom Metazoa; phylum Chordata; class Aves; order Apterygiformes; family Apterygidae; genus Apteryx; species Apteryx rowi. Next base: position 752,372 of record NW_020448052.1, on the reverse strand, counting down.
TGAAACACATTTCCTCTGCCGGTTGTTGAACACAACAGGTGATACCAGTAACTGATGAAAAGCCATCAACCCAGTCTACCTAACATAATTCTGTACACGAGAAGAAAGCATGTAATAACTCCATATATGAAGAAATAGGTGAACGAACGTGTTCTGTAACTAAACAAATACAGCAAATAATATGCTCTACATCTAACCAGAAGCAATACAGACCAGCTTTCTCCAGGACTGCTCTTTAAAAGCACGTTCCGTGTCAGATTCTCCAGTTCCCACACCAGAAGGGAGTCTCCTCTACCTGGCTGCAGCATTTGGCACGCCAAATGCCTCTGACTTTACCAGAAACACAGCCCACATAGCCCTAAACTCAGCTATCCCACTCACGTAACTACTTACAGCAAAACCACCGTAGCTCGGGCTTCAGCAAGAGCCACTCAAGCCACGAAGGGATTCGGTACATGCAGGCCGCCAATCAACGCCAACGCCCACGGAGCCCTGGCCAGCGGCTCAGCCGTCGAAGATACCAAACAAACAACAAGGGCTGTCATCACCTATTTCCAGCTGCCGTGAAGACACAGATTTTCCTAAGACTACTTTGTTTCATAAACACTTAATTTAGACTTTGATCCCATTTGTGAGGTTAGTGGAAGGTTTGCTGCAGATGCAAATACAAGGTGCAGAGCACGAACATGCTTATTTGTGCCGTATCCCTCGATGCTAACATGCCCGCGTCCCTGCGTGTGTGCCCACAAAGACCCATTTCCACCCCAACAGAGCAGCACGCTGAGCTTGCGAGCACCAATCTGTAACACAAACCAGATGCAACTGCCGAGTTGCAAATCTTACTTTAAATTTTCTTAAACATAAAAATGTGTCAATGCCAGACTCAGGCAGTTATTAAGTCTCCGTGTCAGCCCGTATTTGGCATACTGTCTTCTTTTATTATATATCTATATAAGCTACTGCTACCATGGTTTCACTGTATATTATTTTTTGTTACATGCTTCCTCCTCCCTCCCCCCGAATTTGGGCTGCATCTACTGTACTTTATGTAACACTGCTTTGTGCAATGTCACAGGACCTAACTACAAAATTTCTACAGGAAACTCATCCAAAGATTTTGCTATAATAGATTTTAAAAGAGCCTGCCTTTGCTATCGAGGCCTTGGCCTCTTAAAGCGGGATTCCTTGAGGCTGAAAACTGTTGAACTGGTCCTGAATTTTGGCTTGCTCAAGCTGCTGCCTTCAGCACCCTTGGCTCGTCCTTGAAACGGCTCTCTGCAGCCATGACTCACCCTGCTACGCTTTCATTTTATTGTCAGCAAACCGAGCTGAGCCACACCGAGCTAATCACACAGGGAAGTCGCTGTGTGCTAGGCACAATGTGCAGGTTCCTGGGGCAAGAGGAAGGAAAACGAAGCAATCAAATTGGTGTTCTTGCTGCTTTAAAAAAAAAAAAAAAAGTATCCATCATTCAATTTTACTGGCTTCAAAACCGCTTTCTTAATTCACAACTTCATTTGTGTGTTGTACAACCAAGCTTTCCCTTTATAAGCAGCCACTTTGGGGGAGAGGTGCACAGCAGAAAATGTTTGAATCATTTGTGCATGGGGAGAACAAGCTGCAAGCAGGCAGGTAAGCAGGCCGTTCGCAGGCAGCTTTGCTCGTCACATCCCACAGCCCGGGTAAGTAACTGATCAGACATTCGCCCTTCAGAAAGAAACACTTTTAACACTGCATTGCATTTACTGAAACGCTGGGGTATGACCTCCTCAGAAGTATAAAATAGAGGACCAAATGGACTTGTGCTTTGGTAGACCTCAAGGACTTGTTTCAACAGTAAAATCCTGTCTGGCATTTGCCCTCAGACGGTGTAAGCAAGATCTCTGGGAGATGCAGTTCTAGGAATGATAACACAGGATGCTTTCTGCAACGCGCACATCAGCCTGAAAACCGCGTGTGCTTGTTAGCTGTTTGCTTCCCGATAAGCATTAATAATCTGTGATGCGTGTGATATCATCTAAGCGTCTCATATTCCCTCCCTCTCCTACGCCCGCTAAATGTTAATAAATGATGCTTATACATTAGTACGCTACCCGGCACAGTGGGGACTTGAATCATGATTGGAGGCCAGCAAAACGCAAACATACGGAAAATATAAAGCAATTTACATCTCAGTTTGGCATATCCAATGCCATATACAATTCATTATGGATATCACTGGGTTTATTAATTTTCCTTAAAACTCACATGCAATAGTGGCACAAGAGCCAAGCATAAAATACCCCTTTTCCTCCCCACACCCTAGGGCCAGCTCTTGATCCAGCCAGAAGCGTTTCCTCATCTATTTCCTGGCACAGTTACACAAAAAGCTGTGCTGATACCAAAAATGAGTAGCAACAAATAGGCAGGAACCAGACAGGTTGGCAATAGTGACAGCTTAAAGCATCTAAACAGTTCAATAATACTCTCAGCATCAGTATAAAAGCCTTTGAACAAGAGGTGCTTACAAGCATCTATCTCACGTAGTATCGGTGCTACCAAAATGACAGAAATTATGAATATCCATTTGTAGCACTACGACGGCAGCTATAGGCTTGCATGTTAATGGCTTGTATGAAACCCAGGGATGGTCAAAGGGGGTTGTTTATCCTCCCAGCGAGGATTGTTTATCCTCACAGCAAAGGCAGCAACACACTTGCTGCTTTTACAGCTCTAACGTTGGCATAACATAATGCTCAAGCCATTAGCAGCACAATATTTCTTGCACCCTTATATGCCTAGATGCTTCAAATATTTGAATTTTCGCAACTCTCAGGAAGTTTTAGTTCTGTAAAAGGAGGGAACTAATCTAAATGAATTACATAAAGTCTGTACAATAAATTTCATAACAGAAATCAAAAGTGCTTATTCTTGCCTCAGCTCACTTGCATATCTTTCACATAATTATCCCCTGATGTATACAGAGGCAGAAAGAATATATACAAATGTGGAAAACACGTCAAGGCAGGCACAGTGGTGATGCAAGGGAAGGTGTAAGCTATAAATGTGAACACTGAACAGAAACATGAGACCCAAGGCTCAGAGAAGGAGCTCTGGGTTAGGCTCAAAAGATGCACGTGTGTGGTAAAACCCACCAAGCTGCATTTAACTTTTTTTTAAAACTATGCTTACCCCCAAAGATGCGATATCTTTACAATAAATGAAGTCTCTGGTGGAAACACCTTTCCAGAGAATGGAACTGTCCCCATATGGCTTAATGTGGAAGAAATATATATATGGTACGTGGGTTTTTTAGAACTACTGGGCAACTAAGAGAAGGAAATGTATGCTTGATTTTTTAAAGCTTTCATGTCTAACACGCAACACAAAATTAAGAATGAATAAACATACCATTTTCATGGAAATGCTGCATTCAATTTGGCACTTCTGTTTTTGAAGGTTTGTTGGATGGGAAGGATATAACTGTTTTTGAAACTTTCAGAAAATTAAATGTAATCTACCTTCCAATTATTTCTAAAATTATATGCAGTTGAGAGATTGCATTAAAGGTCTTTTATTTTGAATCTCTTCATGCCATAAGTCTTCTGATCTGGAAAAAATGTACAACCTCTAGGAATGGTAAGTACAAAAGCATTATCTTTAAACACTGTCATAAAATAAACAACAGCTGACTTTTGGAACTGAAGCAACTTATATGTAGACAGGGATTTATCTAACTGGAGAAGCATTTTAATGTTACTGTCTTGCATAAATGTCTATTTCAGAGTAATTTTTATGTTAGTTTTAATGCAGATTTTTAATGATTCTGCTATTCAGCAGATCAATTGAAGTGCTCTTGCTCACAATCACTTTTACAACAGATACAGATTCTGAGCCACGAAGCAAAATGTTTCAAAAGCACGCATTTCTTCAGCATGCTGCTTCTTGAAATGCTACATAGCTATGAGTGACCTGGCCTTACAAAACTTTTGATTATCAGTTGATTAGCAAGCAATTTCCAACACAAAAAAAAGCAGGAAGATACCACAGATGTGCTTATGTTTGGACTTAATTAAACAGTTTTGCTCAAAAAAGTCACAGTCGAGTCTGAACAGTAAGAAAGCAAGCAGGCTAAATATATACATGACTATTATTGTGTTCCCCAAATTGTGGGTGTTTTTCAAGATATTTTCCTGATGTTGTAGGTCTTATGACATCTGTCTTGCCGTACAGCTGGCTCTCATATGCTGACATTTTTATGATCACTTTTAAGCAAATGAGCCAAATTAAAACTCCAGGTATGACGTGGCCCATAGCGCCCCCCTTCCCAGATAACTTTTCAGAGGAGTTTCAACACAGTCCTTGCAAAATACCCGTTGAGAACCGGAGTGCAGCTTACGCCAAGGCACACTGTCTGCTTGCGCTCCCTCCAGAGCGCCCTGGGATCTGCAGACGGGCCATGGGCCACCAAAACGCCGCGGCTGCTGGAGAAGCCTGGCCCCAGCTGCCCGCGGCCTGCGCTCTGCAGCCACCGGCTTGGCATCAAAGAGAGGCTGAGCCAAGAACATATATGTATGTATGTATGTATAATATAAACACACTGTGCTATATATATATACATATGCTAAGCAGACAACTGTATCTGTCAGGGAAATTACCAGTTTATTCTGTCTAATTGTGCTGCTCACACAAATGTCTTAATTAAATTAGGCAAATGGTTTGTAACAAAAACCCTAAGAAACACTTCTAAGTTTAAAGATCTGCAGTGTAAAGTTCACTTCAAATATTTCTTACTGCTCCGTTTTGGTTCCAATATCTGGGAACATCTTTGTAAAACATGTTAACTTCTATAGCATAGTTTTTTAAATGTTGTGGGCTCAGGCAAAATCTCATTTCCTAAGATTTTACAACAAGCTGAACATAACAGTAAAATCTAGTAGCTCCTACAAACGAGGACGGAGAGTTCAGCAGGAATAACCATACAGCATACACTAACACACAACCATTAAAATCTTTGAGTAGATAAAGCAATTCTTACCCAGTTCATTTTACTCGTTTAAATTAAGTCAGTGGACAAGTTCCACTACGTATACAACAAACGAAAAATGAGAATGAGAACAGCCAAACACTTCTCCTTGGCTCATTTAACATTCCTGCCAATAAAGAGGATTTGAAATATTTGTCTGAAAACTCAAGTTGCTATTGGCGTTTATTTGGCCTCACAGCACTAGCTGTGGGTATCAGTCCTTGAAGGAGGAAAGGCCAAATTCTGCAGCTGCTCAAGATTCATAAACCTCAGTAAAGTCTTGAAATGGAGGTCTTTCTAGCAATATATTACACTGTTACTGCCACAAAATCCTCTAGAAATACAAGATGTAACAGAACAGCAAGAAATAGAAAGACAATATTTATAGGGAGTAGAAATTCCTCATAGAAGGCTTGAGTTAGTAACTCCCCATACAGATTTTAGTTCTAAACGGCAAAGAACTCACCATCCAGTTTGAGCTCAACTTTTTCATAAGAAATCTGAGATCTAAGAAATGTATTTATATGCTTTGATTTATAAATAAGGACAAGTGGTGTGACTGGGAGAGGAATGTGTTCAGCAGACGCAGAGACGGAAAGCGCTTGGAGGAGCCCAGGGAGATGAGGGTGAAGAGGTAATCACCTTTAACGTGAGTCAGGAAATACAGTGGTGAGTATAAGGTGTGTGGAAGGCAAAGAGTAAATTCACTGGTTGCACGTCAACGTTGCTATTGCTAAGGTAACCCTCTGACTAGCTCTGTAGTAGGATTTAGCAGCACAAGAACAGAGGCAGAAAACATAATCTTACTTCTTCCAGCACCAGATAAGCTGTACGGCTACTTCTGAGCAGCACCTAACGAGTGTGAGTTAATGCCACGTTGAGCTGGCGAGGTCCCTGCTCCAGACATTGGCGCATTAACTCGAGCGCAGTGCCAAACTTGGACAGGACCAGGGTTTCCGTGCTAACCAGCCTGCCCGGGCGCAATGCAAACGGCTAAGTGGCTCTGCAGGAGCTCATGATGAACTAGTTAGTACGCCCTGAGGAGCCTAAGCGGACGCCCAGCTTCCAGAACACCCTGCAAGGCTTCCACCTCAAAGCCTTTTGCCATTACCTAGGGTATTGCTGTACATGCTTCCCATTCGTTCAGCTCCAAACAGCTGACGGAAGGGTGGAAAATGACCCTTGAATACACAAGCAGGTATGTAAGCTATACCATCCAAATGGTCCTTGCTTCCAGGACCGACAGAAGCCCTGTCAAAGCTGCGGCAGCCTCTGCAGAACGGGCATCTCCTTCACTACTGGCAGGATTATGAAAGCACTGTCCTTGCTCATGCAGACCTCCTCGATGTCTCCTAGTCCTAAGTGGGCTGAAAGCTCCTCCTGCCATAACGACATGTCCCGTATCCCTGCCTATTCCCCTGAATATAAAAATGTCCCCAAGGAGAAGGGAATGACGAGCATTTTTAAAAGGCTGTGTTAGCACGTGGCTGGCCAGAGTTGAGCATAACAATGTTCCCAAACTCCAGATAATCACAGCAAATCCTCTGGAATATGCTCAGCATTAATACCTGTGCACTGTCAACCAATCATTTCAACAGCGTTCATTGTAATTAGTGGTAAATGACTTGTAAATAACGAGAGACGACTTGTCAACAACACTTCATTGCTCTTAAAACTGCCATGTCCTGGCAAAGAATCGTGCAGCACATACATACACACGCTTAAAAACAAAACCTTTCTAATGCCAAAGGGGAGTTTCCAAATGATGGGAACATAATCTTTCTCAGTACATCTGTTTATATTCCTACAAACATAAGCTGGGGAGAAAACCCAAACCCTTCAGGAGTGTATATAGCCCGTCCAGCACTGAAACTCAGGTCGGCACTTGCTCAGCTTAAAATGACCACTCATATACTACATGTGGGACCAAATGTCCAGGGCAGAGGTCCAGTTGATATGAAACATGAAGGATGCCAAAACGTGAGGAACTCCCAGACAACCACAGGGGAATTTAATACCTGCACAAGGGGAAAGGACCATGGCTTGAGCTGGGAGGCAGAAGTGAGAAAGTGGCTCCACCGGGCGCTAGACACCGCTTCTCCTCAAACCCTCTCCCAGGGCCTTTGCACAAGGACACGCGTTTCCCTCTGGATGACTCCACAGAGGCCTCATGTGGCGCAGCAACACAGGGCAGGAGAATCAAGGAGTTGAGCAGGATTTGATGCAAAAGGAAAGAGAATTTTAGGTGAAAGAAATTACCAATGCTGAATCTGATGCCTCGGCTTTCCACCACACTGAGGTAGCAGCCTGCTGGGCTGCTGAGGCTACACACAGCCAATGGAAGTTAAAGCAGTTCGCTGTCAGAGATGGCCCTAAATGAGCCGCTAGCTCCTGCCCTTATACCTACCTATCAAACATTTATCTCATTTTTTTGCATGGAAGCCAGAGATTACTAAAGTCTTCCACTGAACAAAAAGTGGTAAACAGGTAATAAAGCCAGCAGTTGTGATGACTGGAGACAGATAATAACGGCAGTGTTCCCTTCCAGTATATTCATAAGCTTGAGATGCCTCCGCTGCGGTATTGAATTACGGATGGCTTGCAGACCTGGTAAACAAAGACAAGACTGGAACCTGAGCCGCCTGGAAATTTGTGTTGGTTCCTGCAGTTGGGCATGCTTTGCTAGAGAAGAAATAAGTTTGGCACAGCATTTTTTTCAGGCATTTAATACATCTATTTAAACTCTGGCCAATTTTTAGGAAAATACTTCCAGGCATTTAAGACTTCAGGTGTTTTTTATACATGACCACCACATTAAGAAATTGATAAAAGAAGTAGGGACAGACACATTGCCCTGCCTCAAGCTCACCAAGCGCTCCAAGCAAGGACTCTGAGCTGTTTGCAGTATGCATCTTGACAAGAATTTGTGCAGTTTTAATTCCTTCCAGTGGAGGACAGTGGTTTACAACAGACGGGATTTAATGGCTGCATTTCATCTGGCAAGTTATCTGTTTCCTCACGCTGGCCCTGCAAAAAAGCATGCCAGGCTTTTTGCATTGTAAACTAATTTTGGGAAGCCCCATTTTGGACCATTTACCTGCCTCAGTACAAACCACCAAAGTTTAATTAAAATCGAACTGGAGTTTTAAAGCAATCAGGATTTGGGGTTTCAGAGAGCTTGAGTCTATGTCAAAAGCACACATACCATCACAACACTTCTAAACACAATTTCAACATATGCCACAGTATGCAGAAGGCTGAAATATTTTAAGAACTTTTTGGAACTATTTGTAGGATTCTAGATGTATCAATTTAACTGTACAATACAGTGATTTTCTGGCTGAGTCTGTGCCACTTTAAAGGCTTGATTTCCACAGGGAAAACTCTCTTATGTAATATTTGAAATAAAATGCTGAGAAGGCATAGATCTTAATTATTTAGTTTCTGACACATACCCTCCCTTTAAAAATTCAGTGTCTGACTGCAGATCTAAAGAACTTCTCCATAAATAAGTTATCTTCTCTGAAGCTATAACAAATTTCAGAAAGTATTCCAATGGTTTTCAGCTGATCAGAGGAAGCACAGAACTATTAAAATGTAAAATTATGTATTTGAATATTATTTTAAGACACCAAATGATTCCAGGTCGCAGGGATTCTCTGAAAAAGGCTCAAAGAGAGCAACTTTAACAAAATGACATGACTCCCCCTTCAAATACCTTCCTTCCCATAAGTCAAGCACAACATTGAAGGAGTAGCTATAGTCTCCCTTATCTGCAACAGGCCTGTTTCTGCAGTAAGTATCTTCTAAATGGAAAGCATTCTAAATTAATTAAACAAACCTCAAGAGACAGTAAACTAATTATTTTGGGCATACTTAAAATGATGTTGAGTTAATCTCTGTGAACGCAAGTAAGCTAAGTTTGTATTGACATATTGGGCCAAATTTATTGTTGGAGTAATTAACTGCAGTGGAGTTATGCCCGTAGTGAATTTTTCCTCATTAAGTAGAAACAGGTCTGTCAGCTGAAGTGTGAGGATTTATTGCCTCTTGGGAAAATCATTTTACACTCTAGTCTTTTAAATGACTACTCTTGCACACTCATAAGCTGCAAAATGCAGAGAAGTGCTTTTCATTGAACTGTCTAATAGTTGGATCATCACATGGACATCTTTCAAGTGAGCACTGACTTCAGCATAGAGGACTTAAGGCAGAGTGCTTAGCCAGCTTCATCCTTTGTTCCAGGGGCTACGAACTTTCCTTCCTTACAGCATTCATGTTCATGTGTATAAGCAGAAGACACCATTGTCATGTCTAAATCTGACATGACTACTATAAAGTCTCTTCTTTGTCTACTTTTTTTTTTTTAAATAACCAACAAACAAACAAAGGCCTCATATTATCACTAACATTTCTGAAGTGTTACTATCTCCCTGTCTCCACCCTATCTTCTTATGGAAGTCATCCTTGAAAAAGCTTTATTTCTCACTACTACAACTGTTACCGCTTCAACTCATTTTTCATGAGTCCTTCCTTTAATACAAGTCTAAGACAACTGGAGCATAGAAGAAATAATCAGAAATCAGTCTGACCAGGGGACTTTAGGATACAGGGAAATTATCACTGCTGCAGTCCTGCACAATAAGCAAGACAAAGGAGAGAGGAGACAGGGAGGTGAATCCCATCAGCATTCAAGGTCACAACCTGGCATCTATACCTAGTCTACCTCCGTACTTGCTAGTCTTCCCTTAACGGCTGCAAATACGTAAAGTTTTAATCGCCGCCTTCTGAGTAGGCTTATTCACATCATTATCTTGGCAAATACAGCCTCCAAGAGTGGCTTTAAAAGCCTCTGTGAAAAACAGCAAGTTAAATTGCATTAGGGAAACATCCAAAATTGCTAGTTTTAAAATCAAACCCCCCACTGCAGAATTTTATGATGATCGCTGAGAAAATTGCTATAAAAGCTAGAAGGCTGTTTTCTTAGCAATACCAAGAGATCTTTACCATTGTTCTGCCAAGATTCGCAGCAGTCATGGAGAAGTTTAGCTTCTTCTGAGGTTCATCACTGCAGTACAGCTGCTATTTCAGACAAAAAAAAGTGTCAGCCTCCTGGAGAGTCTTAATTAAATAAAAGGTAATTTTAGAGGGTGGGGGAAGTATCATTAACAAGTGAAGCCTTACTATTTGGATGTTGATTTGCATAAAGTTACATTGCTCTTCGATCATGTTTGCAAACTGTGCTCAAATCAAAAGCAAAATTACTGCTGGAAGCTTCTGTTTAACTAAGATATTATCAGAATTTAGGCTGAGGTAGTCATTTTGCTATTTTTCAGCATGTATTCTCAAAAAAAGCACATCCCAAAATTAATGATATAAAGTTCTCTCGTTCTCTACCATTGTCGACAATAAGGATGAAGCATGGTCCACACTTTCTAGAGATGACGTGGAGAGGAGGAGCAATAACCTACTGTTCATCACTGTTTACTCATTACTGTTCATCAGAATCAACCAAGACCCATGGGAATGGTAACTCTTATCTGAAAAGCAGAAGTTTCCTAACTCATTTATTAAGAGAAACATTCCATATTAAAAATTGCTTTGAACACCAATACTGAACCCTTCCCTCCATCTCTAATACTAAAGTGTTCTCAGTGCTACAAGTGCCAGTTGACTACACAAAATGACAAGTATCCAGGCACATCCCTTGCAACAACTGGCATCTGCTTTGGAGTCATTTTAGTTGGTTTGAATGGCACTAATTAGAAGTAGTTACATATAAATGACATCCCAAAGACTTGACACAATAAACATTGCTATCTAGTGCCATTCATTTGCTCTTCCCATTCAAATATACACAGTATTTAGGATAATTTCAATGTTCACTGCCACCTTTATCCCACAAATAAGGTCATGAGACAGACAAACAACAAATATATGAAGCACAACATGGAAATAGAATACATAATAAGTTACCAAATGCTCTTTAGAGCATCTAGGCCAGGGATTTGATTGCTACTGAAAGTTGTGAATGTACCTCCAAAAATAAGGATTAACAGGCTGTCTCCTTAATTAACATGACCTTGCAAAGCAGCTCTTAAGGGTCCTTTGCAATAAACTTTCAGTGAAAATCAACTGGCCAGTCAGCTTCATAAACAGTTTCAGAATTTCCTATTTACTCCTGTATTCTATAGGTACAAAACTGTGCTTGCAAAAAATAAAGATGCTTCCATCTTCACATAGATGTAGAATAATAAGAAGGATAATTGGGATCTACCAACAAGAAGCTTCTCAATTTTTCCTTCACTAACAAGGATGTCCTCTCTTTTTGTATATACAACAGGCAGGGTGATTTGTACAGTGCAAAAAGGGTTGCATACTACTCACAAGAGTAGATAAAACTGGGAACACGCTGATGATCCTTTATAGTCATTTCTGGTTGTTAGGAAAATATTACAACAGGGCATTTCTTCCTAGGTAGTTCTAAAATGCCTAAGAACAAAACAAGCAAAGACACCTAGAAGTGAGCAAAACGGCAGCTTACTACAAATCCAGAACCTGGCTTGATTGTGAAGCCTGGTGTTGGGGATCAGAAGGTCTGCGGCACACACTGTTTTTTACACAGCCACTAGTAACATCATTAGTAGATGCAGCTGCCACCAGAAACAGCAGCAACAACCAATTGACTTGGACTTTTAACATCCCACATTTTTAGCAACCCACTGCCCTTTTAGCCTTTTACATTTTATATAATACCTATTCCACTGCATGGTGTCTTTAACACTGTAGAGGCACAATATTGCCTTCAAATACCTTTAAATAGTGCTGTTAATTAAATAACTTGTCACTAACGTGATTTCAGGAATCAAGAGTGTCTTCTAAGGTGTAACTTTAACACCAACTGCAAATATAGATCAGAAAATGAAGTCAAACTGATGAAACGAAATCAGTAACTTTCAATGCAGTATCAAATTTCCAACAAACTGCATATTAGTTTACTAAATGATTAGAGAGACAGCTTAAAAATGGATTTTTTTTCTTAATGATGTTTTGGGGTATCTCTTTTTATATAGCTCTCTAGAAGAGTAATCCTAATCGATCACACCAAAACCGGAATGGTTACATAATATTATTCGTTCCCATAAAATTCTGAATTCCTTATAGGACCTTTTAAAAATTGCATATGCAACTTAATTTTCATGTGTTTCAGATCTCAAAAGATAAACACAGATTTTTTTCTTAAATACTCCCATTGCTAGCCTTAAAGATACCTGCAGGTCAAACAGCTTGATGGGAGGGCTTGGAGCTCTTCCTTTGTGGGCATCACACGTTGCAGCAGCAGAGCTGGGCACGCTAAGCAATGCCACCACGTAGCAGAAGAGTGAGCAGAGCCTTGACTTTTGTGTGTCCCCGCTAGCACACAGAGCACGCAAGTCTCTGCGGAAACTATGACAGATGAAATACTTCTCGGTCTCTAATTAATTCTTTTCCAGAACAGAGCCAGTCAGCTCTCAGGCCTCTTTTTATTTAACTCCCAGTCCAGTTCTGTATTCAAGAATGTCAATAATCTAACTCCAACTATTTGAACATATGCTTAGATTTAAGCATAGTCAGTGCATATGCTTTAAATAAAGCAAAGGCTCAAACACTTTTCTGAAGGTCACGTAAGTCAGGCCTAATGCAACACACAGGATGTGATTTTTCACATGCTAAAAACTTTCTAGACACACTGCTGTGCCTAGTAAGATTTTAGAGATCTGAGAAATATTCATAACACCAACCTCATAGTTTTGAGAAAATTTCACATTTCTGTCCTGTGCCACCTTCAGCACAAAGATGCTGTTAGCGTTTGACCACAGAGCCACAAGGGTAACAGGACATGAGCACTGAAATCAGTGCTCTGGGAGGGCTGGGCTTTGACACATCCAGGACATCCAGGACTCTCACCTCCAGCAGAGGCATTTCTGCCTAACCATCCCCTTTATCTAAAACTGTAAATGTAAATAAAGTGTTGAAAAAGAGGCAACTGTATTTATATAATTTACTGTACAAAGAGATATGTAAGTGATAATCTATAAGACTACAAGTCTGTTACACTATCCAGTAAAACAATTTAAATCAAATTTTGCTTTTCCTACCAGAAATTTATTGTAACTGTTACTCCGCAACTCTATCAGAAGATGAGACCTCAAAAAAAAAAAAAAAAAAGTGTTCTCCTGCTTTTTCGTTTATGTAATGTACATGCCAGATGTGTGCTCTCTGCCTATGTTTTATTTATAAGTCAACTGCTGATAAAGGACTTCTTAAATTCACTTTCACCAACAACTATGTCACCTTCAGAGTACAAAATTTATGAAACCTCAGGAGAAAAGACTTTCAATGTTAAGCTTATTCTGTTAAGGCAAAGTGGCTTGCTCTCTTAAGGCAAAGTTGAAGCCAGAATGCCCTTCTTTTATAAATTCAGCACTGAAAATAACTATCGGACAACACTGGTATTTTCAAAACTACACAGGTACAGTTGCTTGAGTGTTGACTCAACATTGCTGCAAGGACTTTAGGATAGGTATCTTACCAAGCCAGAAGTCACAGCATGATAAGAATTATGCCCAAATCCTTGCTCGTTAAAGTTTACAATGATACAACAGGTACGTGGATAGGAGCCTAGAAAAGACATTCCTTGTCAGTCTGTGCCTGCCCGCAGCAGCAGACTCTTCTTCCCTGCCATTAAAAGGCCAGTCTTGAAAAAGGGATCTGTCTTTTCATCTCAGGGTTCTCAGTTTTGGTAAAACAGTGCTGTACCCAGGACTGGCATGGCTCCCCCAGCTGTTAAAATCATTATTTCATTAAAGCAATTGTTGTGATGATACTTAATAAGATATGTTTGTTTCCCTCTTTTTGCTTGTTGTCTTAATAGTTCTCTCTGATCTAACATACTAACAAATTATCTATCACAAATACATAAACATTATGTCCTAAAAATATAAGAATGTTCATATTCTCTGCATGACATTTTAGGAAATACTGGGACAACAATAGTTCCTGACTCACAGTGTCACATGTGTGTTCATCAACCTGTAAAGAAGATGGAATTTTATTTAAGAGATGATTAGTCACTTCACTTCTAACTCTTAGGAATGATATTTAGATATATTAATTTCAAAATCCTTTGGCTTGATTCGAAATTGCAAAACGAACTAATAATCAAGAAGTACATTTCAGTATACATAAGGCTACAAATATTAAAGAAATACAGCAAAGCGTCAGAAAGACAGGGTAGGGGGCTTGTTCATTTGTTTTTATTTTTATGAGATGCATCAGAAAAGTCCCAGGCAAACCTCCGTAGCTATGAAAGGGATGCACAAAGCTTACGTACGCAGCTATCCCTTCCAACACGTAACACAACCCTGTTCATAACTGCTCTGAGGAGGAACGGAGCAGCACACTACTCCGCGCCAGAAGAATTCACCCCGATTACGAGTAAGAGCATTCTGTTTCGCATTGATTATTCATTAACATAAAAAAGATAAATGATAAAGGTTGTTCAAATGCAAATCCGAGTGAACACATTTCACTCTTTCATGAACTTTCATTGCATTTCAATTGTAAAATTGCTATTCTAAAAAGGAAAATAAAAACACCAGGCTTGAAACAGGAAGTTGTAACAGACAATTCAGACTCTTAGAAGTAGTTTCCATATAGTTATATGGCATTATATAGTTATATGACTCTCTTCAGAACAGTCTATCATTGACAGATATATGCACCTACAAAACAGCAAATAATGCCACACCTTCTATTGACAAGCTCCGCAGGTTATTCTGATAGTCCCCTAATTGCACATCTAGCCTTGACCCACACTCTAGAATAAGCAAAGTCGAAGGTAAAGCGCACAGGCACGATGATGAGTTAGGAAGAGGGCAAAGCATGTCTGCATCAGCCCCAGCATTTCCAGGTACACGCATCCTTCTTAAACTGTTTACCACTCGCTGCTGCTTCTTCTTCTTTTTTTTTTTTTTTTCTGGTAGCAGGATCTCTGAAGCCCCTGTGAAAATACCTAAGTCAATGTTTTCCCTGGAGACCTTGAAAATAATCCACTAACTTCTACAAACAGGATCTCTTTCCTGTACAGGAGAGCAGCTCAATTTACAAGGCCTATCTTCCTTACCTGGCAGCTGGGGGAACCCTATTATCAAGCCTCCTGAATACGTTCAGATGTGACCTGTGGTAAAATGCAATGGTACTTCTACACTCTGCACAAAAAGCAACAAGGAATTAGGTGCTGACCTTGCCACTGCACAGAATAAATTCTAAATATAGTTGGATTTCTAAATATTCCAGTGTTCTTTCACCAGTTAACTGTTAACTCATGACAGCAGGCAAGTTTTGCCCTGAGGCACAGGTTTTTCCCTTGTTCCTTTCTTATTCCAGGTTAGAAGAAAACTGGTAAATATTCAAGACAACATTCAGCTTATTTCTTTTCATAGCTGGTTGGTTACTTTGGGGAAGAAGGTAAAATACAGTCAGGACAAGTGGTATAGTCAAGAGTTTTAATTCTGCAATACAGAATTTATTTCTCGCTATCTGAGCTTTTTTGGGGGGAGGGGGACACTTTTTTCTTTTAATTACAACTATATCAACATTCAATATGTTGCCTCTATGGAGCTAAATGGGTTGGCCGCAAAGGCCTGGAAAATAGATCACACTGCACTAAAGAGAGCGATTAGCACTTTGCACTAAAAAAGCTAAATGAGGGTGGGGAGAAGGAGGGAGAAGGAAGAGGTGGAGAATCCTCCCTGGCAGGGTCAGATAGGGAAATGTCCAGAAGAACTTTGGATATGCTAAATTAAGTGTACTGTAGTGTTACCGTACAATAAACATTGTTACTAAAAGGAGATGGTTATAATCATAACCTTATTTCCTTCCACTGTTTTGTTAGATTTGTAATAATCTCAATCTCTGCCTTAAGCAACTTCTAATTTTTCCTCTGGTGGAAAGGTTGTGGAGATAGTGCAATAGTATTGTTCTCTTGCATTCCCCTACAGCTGTTATAGAAAATACCCTGAATGCTGTGAATTCTCAGCTGAAGCAGTTTAGTCCTCTGTGGTGTTTAAAACAACCGGCCAGCTTCACAGATGGCTGTTCTTTTCTATCTAACTGTCAAGAGAACTCTGTAAGAAAAAAAGATAACTTCTTCACCATTTTGCAAGGTTTAGCTCCTCTAAGCCAGCAGCTCCTCTTTGAGGCCTCGTGCTGCAATACGGTGTCCTTCCCCAAGTACTCATGGAACAGAGGAGCGGCGGACAGAGCGGCCTCACTTCAGAGAACCAGCCCTGTTCCCGCCACCTGATGGAGTCTCGCTCCACAGCTGTTCACAGTCTTCAGCAGGGCTTTTCTCTGCTGATCTGGACTTCTTCACTCCCCTTTTGGGACTCTCGTCACAGTAGTTTTGCTCATATGGCACCTGAAACTAATCTAAACTATTCTGTTACAGTTAAGCATCAACACAAAGCTATTTCAGATGAAGACTGTAGTCGCAACAGATAATGTACCACTTCCTTCCTGAAGATACTCAGTTAGTGCCCTTCTTCCACCGTCAAATGTTCTCGAGTACACCAATATTTACTGTAGTCACAAAAGTGCTCCAGCACAGTATACCGGAGCTGGCTGTATTTAACTAGCTCAGGTATTTATAGCAGGGTCGTATGACAAGAGACGCAAAGGTTAACTGCCCAAATACCTCTGTGTCTTTGGTGGATTTTGTAGCCTGTGATGGAGACCTAGCTTCTGTGCTAGACTGAGTACAAATGCCTCATACTGCCAAAACACCCTGCGTTCGGAGGAGGCAGCATCTCAGCCTGTCTGGACTTTGGTATTGAATTCTGGCAGCTTGCACTCAACTTCAACATCCTTCAATGTAAACACATGAACAGAAGTGCTGGAAGGGAACAAAGATGATATTGCCCTAGCTTATTAAAATCTTGAAAAACAATGCCCCGAATAAAGATGTTGTGCTGTACATTCAGTACTGATCTCTCAATATTTCCTTCTCCTATGATTTAGGATAACTGAAATTTTCTATTATTTTAGCCCATAGTTTTGTATCAGTATTTGAACACTTAAAATACCAGATCAGAAGCAGATCAACAATTAGAATTTACGAATGGCTATGAATCAAAAGGTATAAGAAAATTAAAAAAGAGAACATCATTGTCATTATATGCAATAAGAATTCTAAAATACAAAGACCAATTTTTTTCCATAAAAAGCTTTCAGCAGGAATTTCGCATACAATTTGATAGTGATGGTGGGATTTCTTCACTCAAATAATAAATGTATGCTGCTCTTGCAAATGAATTAAAGAAATAATGTTTTCTATTATGAAACATAGAAAACAAGCATCAACATGGTGCACTAGAATCTTCAACTATATTCACCTCTGTATCACCTCATTGGTATATTGTTTTGCCTCTTATCTATAATTAAACAGGATATGAAGGATACGCCACAAAATGCAGCAGCATACTTAATTATGGGACTCATCAGAATACAATACCTAAGATAATGCTGTACACGTGCATGTTTGGAATTAAAACCTGAAGAGCAAAATCTACGGCAAGAACCAGAAGAGCACTTCCATTCGATTCTGGCAATAATATCCACTAAGTTGCTTGTAACTGCAATGATGCTGACTATGGGATATAAAAAAATTAATCTTTCTTGCATGTACCGTAACTTATTTTCATTTTTCTAAATCATTTAATAAGACGAGCATGTAATACTAACTTTGGAATTCAAGAATTCCAAACATTTCTCTGAAACGCTAGACTTGTCAGAAAGACATCCTACTGAAGTATTTAATAGCTACACTTTAAAATAAAAAACATACTCAGTTCATTTTTTGCCCTCATTGTCCCAATGTATTTTTCAATCCTTGATACTGCATTAGAATGTCAATAGTTGCTTTTAATGCTTCAGATATCAATATTAAAGTACCTGTTATAATGTGCCACTGGGAAAAACAGTGTAGTCATTTCAAAATACCTTGATAATAATGAACTATGTTTTCAAAGCAATGGTTGGAATAATTCTTTTGTAAAGCTACTCTGAACTCTAAAAGAAGTTCTGCTTCTTTCAAAAATGACTACTTCTGCAACTAGTCACTTAATAAAAATGCACAAGGAATATATTCCGTACTTGCTCCTCATGCTGCTGAGAGTGTTTCTTAAAAATACCGAAGTATTTTATAGTAGACGAAAAACTATGATTTTTCTCGTTACTGAACATCACAAAAATTTGTGTGAAAGAATGCAACATTTAGGTTTCATATATCTAACAGATAAATGACTTTATTAGTTTAATGGGGAATATTCTGAGATAAAGGATTACTTTGTTCCAGGATTTTCTTTCCTTCCTGATTTAATCATTTTAATGGAACAGAAAGGTTTTCTGAGTGATGCTCAACCTAGTACCATAAAGATCACTATATTCAAAAAGTGTTGAGCACCTTCTCTGTCAAAGATCAGGCTCTTAAAATATTTGAGGATGAACTCTGTCTCCATCATAGTTCTGAAGTCACTCCAAGTACTTGAATGTTAGTGTTCACATACTACATAAACTACAAAATCAAAACAACTTAATACTTCCTAATTTCTAATCTCAGTTTAACCCATGAAAATAGTATGTACATTTACGCGTGACTTACTTCAAATTCCAATCCTTCTCAAAGCAAATGTTACTGGAAGAATATAATTCCGTCACTGCTCAACTAGCAAAACAGCATAATGGCCAAAAAAGAGAGTTATGGACAATCTTGAGTGACAATAAAGGCATTTTACTGTTCAGCTTGGAAACACCTGATTCCAGAGCAATCCCTGTTGTATTAGACACTTTGTACACACTCTATTCAGTTTTAAGGAGCAATAAGTTGCAATAGAAGGATATTCTAAAAGAACTATACAAAACAATGTCCATCTTCTTCCAGAAGGGTACTGCAGCTTCCTCTGGCGTACTCATGTTGCAACTGGCACAGACATACTCTGACATAAAGCAAAATATTGATGGTATGCCTGTCAAGGGCACCTCCTCGTTCCAAACCCAGACTTCTCAATTATTAAAGATTTGATTTTCTTCGGGCATCTTTTTTTATACTCTTGCATCACAAAATTCTGGCAACAGTCACCTCAGCGCTCTCAGGTGCACTCGCCTGGAATTCACCATTCACAATTTCAGCTCACCAAATTTTTACATTGCAGAGAAAATAATGGCTTGCCAGCCTCTTGCATGCACGAGAAGGGACAGAAGCGGAGGGAGTCACAGCATACCGATGTGCCTTTTTGATTGAACAAAGACAGCTGAGGGCTTGAAAAGCAGTGCATTTAAATATACAGCTCCTGAAACTCAATAGAGTTCCCTTAATAAATCCATTATTTAAAAAGCACAGCAACTAAATCATTACTTGGAACACTGCCGGAAGTAAAATTGCTTTTACTTTAGAGACAACAGATAAAAAACATCACTTTCAACATGATCTGAAGAAAATAGCAAAAATATAAGATTCTTCTGCCAGGAAAGTCTCTTGAGAGTAATTCCTAATCTCCAGAATTGCTGAGTTTGTCCATGTCACAAGTAGGATCTATGAAAGCATAAAACTCTCCAGCACTTGTTCCCTACAGAACCACAAGATAACACCATCCTGGAAGCCAATGCCATACAGTTATGCAGATACATAATTTGACCATTTTTCCTTTGACATCTTTTCAGAGACAGCACATTAAACTAGCACTAGACAGCTAGTATGATTTAAAATATATATATTTCCAGGGCCTGTACGTGAAGTGGAATTACGCAGACATTGCTGGTACAACCGCCTCCGTCGCCACCGCTTCCACGTGACGACAGACGTGGTCTCACAAGGGCAGCCGTGCCCTTCTCCGCCTGCAACGAGAGGAAGGATCCTCATCCGCACCCGCAGCTCCGCTAGCCCCGCTACGGCAAAGGCTGACCCCCAGTTGGGCTCATACCAGCTTGAGGACTTGGATTATTTCAGATACATACTGCTCTGAAATTTAAAGCAGATTTCTTATTTGCGGACTGCAACGGATTTTGTAAATGAGTCTAACTTCCATTTTACAGGTCAATAAAAGTGCAGATGAAAATAAAGCAGCCTCAGACAGCTACCATTAGGTTACTCAGTAACACAGGACAGCTCCCATTCATCAAGCGTTAGTACGCTACCTTTACTTAATCTTCCCAAGACAATTATATTTCAGAATTAATGTCATTAAGCTCTACATTAGCCAGAGCTTTGAAATTTAGATTTTGAAAACCATGGTTCAAAAGTTTGAGTGCCCAAACTCAGATATGATCTAATTCATGGTTCAGATTCAGAATTCTTCTTTATCATAAAAAAGGTGATGTTTTGATTCAGTCGCTGATGTGCGTTCACATATAGTAAAACCCAGAACCAGTAGCTGTGGCTAAATTACAGCTGAAACGATGGATTATTTCTATATGAAACAAGTCACATTTCTTTTGGATCCATTTCACATCTCTGTGCTTGCACAGAGCACTCGAAACGTTGCCCACTGCTTTTACACGGTAGTATACGAAAAGCACGCGACAGCGCAACAGAGAGACCACGGGTGACGTGCTATCAAACCCTGACCCGCGTTTGCCTCTCAGAAAGCTGCTGCTGCTACACTGCGTAAGCCAAAAGCTTTACTCTAGTCGCTGTCCTGCCTCCCCGTCCGGCGCGCCGGCCATGGCAGCTCGAGCTCCTCGCTCCTCTTCTGAGGCTGGCCGTCAGGGTGGCCGAGAGCTTCGCTGACTCAGTTCACCATTCCTCATAGCTCTAGTCTTTCTAATCCAAACACTTTACAGTCAACTGCTGCAATACTATCTTTGCCTGCAGGTCATCTCACAGTTTTTCCTAGGAGGTTTCCAGGACGTTAGTTTAAATCTTTCACTCTTTTTTTTTTTTCCTCTAAAGTTTACAACTGTTTCAGGTTTTGTTTTACTGCCCATTATAAAACCTCCAGCTCTTGGTCTAATTCCCTTCAGCCTTTTCTGAATTGCAGAAACATCTCCGTTATTTCCAGAGGAGTAAAGCTTTATTCGGCACCTTGTTAACAACAGCCACAGTACAAAATTTTGCTTTCTGTAGGTCTGTGTAAAAAAGACACAGCTGGTGAAGCACAAGTACTAAAATTAGCAGCAAGTGCTGCCTTATGCAATTGGGCCATTCTCTCCACTACCTGAAACGCTCATAGCTCTCCTCCTTTAGGCAGACACAGGACTGCAGTGTGCAAAACCAGACTGGTCCCTATTACCAAAACACAGCAGGATTCAAAATTATATCCACCTCTGCCTGTGTTTGCACACTTGCATTTTTGAAGACATTTTCTTCAAACATGCTATTCCCCAGATGCAGCTCATTTTGTTGACACAGCCTCCCAAATATCCCATGGCCTTTGGAAGAGCTGTGGTTCATGATTCATTGTGAAGAAAACAGTTTGCAAACTCATTCTTTCCTTCATGGGTTCTACCTTCCTCCTCCTTGTGCAAGCTATGAAATAAAATAACTTCCAGGTTTTTAGTTAGTTGGAAATGGTAAAGCAGCCTGTTTTCTATCGGTTACTATACTTTTTTTTTTTTTGACATTTGTTTTTATAAAATTTCTTTTCAACTTTGTGCTCAATTTTGCTTCCCAGAAGATGCTCCCAGGATCCTTAAGCATTTCAGTAACTCTATTTTCCAAGAGTATTATTGCTGCCTGTGAAGATTCTGGTGTTTTTTGCCAGAGGGTGGAGTGGGAGGGAGCAGTAACTCTGATCTTATTTACTTTAAAATGTTACTTTTCAGTATTATGTATATACACATATGCATATATGTACTTATACATTATTTAAATGTAAATGTATTATTACGTATATGTAAATCTATTATTGCAACATTTTCTAGACAAAATTATTAGAATTTTTATCAGTGTGTATGGAAGATATTCTAGGGTGAAATATGAAATTTTCACTAAATCAAAAAAAAGGAAATTCAAACACATTTGAATTGAAAAAAATGTGTATTTTTTCTAGGAATCAGAAATCAAACTGATAATGAGAAACAATTTTCAAGAATGGTTGATATGATACTTAATTATGCTGAGGAGGGCACACAAAACCAAGCCAATGTGATACTCAGCTAAATCCATTAATCCTATAGTTTTTGATGCAATTAACCAGAACCTAAAAATTTTCCTTTAAGTGTGCTCGCCCAGCACTCTCAATGCTTTATCTGGTTGACTTGGGCATTTAGGACTCCTTTCTCAAAGTAACAGAAATGAAGTTGTCAGCTGCTCAGGTGATATGAAGGTGGCATTTAGCAGCTGCTGATGCAGGTCTCCAGAAAGGTCAAACATTCGAGCAAGCATCTCTCTGGACTGACACTTCCACGCGCTCCCTCCTCCCGAAGGATCAGAGCAAAGCTCCACGTACACGGCACAGGAGAACGGCTACCAACGGCAGGCTCGGGCAGCAGGCTGCAGGACAGCTGCAGCCGAAAACTGCATCCAAGCCAATGAACTATCACGTAACAACTTCAAGCAATATGTTGTCTTTTACTGATAACCACAGATAATGTGAAAGGTCTAGGTCCATTCCAGCCTTCTGTTTGACAGATAAACCCTTCTGGAAGAGTAAACTCTTTCTCTCTCCCCTAGCGAGTCACTAGCACCTTGGACTTAGCCTGGCTGTACACAAGAGTTATCTGAATAAATATTGACCCGTAACGCTGCCTATGAAGAACGGCATTTATTACGGGATCATGTTTTGTTCCCTGGAGCCCTACAGACTATTAACTTCAGGACCTTGCTACCACAATCTTGGTAGTAGTTACAAATACACAGTTAGCTCCATGTGCTTAACATCCTGTATCTGGGAACACAATTTTGTCTGAATTGTCAAGCTAAAAACAACAGAATTTTTCCTAAAGGGAAATTAAACCTACCACAGACAAGATCATGCTAACAGCAGACTCTTTTTGCATGAACTGGACTTCTTTTACCCACTGCAAAATAACAGGAAAGAGAAACAAAAACTGGCGCGTTGTCAAATTTGTTACTACTTTTCCTATTAAACATTTCCCAGCTCAGTATGAGCTATATAATAAGACTGTAGCCTTTGATAAACTGAATGAATGTATTAATTAATTTTGCCTGCCAGCTCACCTTACTTACATATACCGACTTAATATTAAACAGAACATCAGGTGTTCACCTCTGAAAAGACACAGACGTGCTTATTAATTAGCTGTGCTTGCCAACTCCCTTTAATTAGTCGTTGGATTATTGAATCAACTATAGTGTTTGCCTTTGCAGAAAAATTGGTAAGATTACTTTGTACCGAGTCTAACATTTCATCGCTAGACTATTATCTAGTCTTTACTCTTGCCAACACATGCTATAATTCTCACACCCAATTCATGCTGAATAGAGTTGTTTTCAAATTCTTAGATTACTGACATACTAGAGGGTGCTACTCTGCTCTCACTTCCTAACACTTTCTGGTCTACTTTCCTGGTCTTTATAAATGTTAAAACTTCCACTGTGCTACAGACTGCAGCATTTTTAAGCCCATCTGACTACTTTAAAATTATTTTTTTCCCTTTAATTTTATGCTTTATACTTATTTAAAGTGATGCTGAAGCATTTAAATTTAATAATCAACATTTAATCTGATCCCAAGATCAGATTAAAAAGATAAAAGATATTCATAAGATGTTTAAGGAAGTCATAATCAACCAGTTGTACAAGTAATATTAAATTGAATGCCCCCATTCTGTAGGGCAAACCAAGTAGATAAAGATGATATAGTCTTGTCAAAAGGCCCCAAATCAAGATAAACAGAAAAAATGGACAAATGCAAAACACATGAATTGATCAATACCAGAGAGCACACAATCAGTCTTTTAAAAAGATCTTTGATTGAACAGGTATCTCTGTTAATAAAAGAGGAAATGTTCTTCAGGGTTGAGGCCACAAGGATCATTGTAAAAACCCAACTGAAAAGTAGAGAACTTTGAAAAAGACTTGCAGGAAGCAGTGACATAGAAAGAAATGCCAGAGAGAAGCAAATGAATGATATATTCAGAAGCAAAAAAGGTGATTCAGATTCAAAAAAAAGCTTCTTCAGAAGCAAAAAAAAAAGCGATATATTCAGAGGATGATGGAGGCAAGCAAAGAGATTTGAACAAAGACTTGCTTGGTATGAACAATGGCAGGAGACAACTTCAGCATTAATTGTTTTGGATTGCTGTAAGAATTAATCAAGACAGGAAAGTCCATGAGTAAAAACAGCATACTGAATTTTAAATATGGAAAATACAGGTGTACATATCAGCATACTTTCGCACTGCCATACAGATTTCCCAGAATAAATGCTGCTTCTTAAATGTAGCAAGTGAACGAATACACCACTTTGTCTGTAAGCATGAATGCGCTGTGTGAAGAAAAAATAATTTCAGAATAAAATCTATTCCTTATTGGGTTTAATTCTTGTATATGTATTTTAATTTTTTGCTTCATCTCAGAACAATCACATTTGCATAAATGGATTAATTAAATTGATCAGGGCAAAATTTCTACCATCATTGACCACTTATACCAAAATAAAAGATTATTCAAAACCACATGAAAAGATGAACAATTTACAAGATGAATAAATGCCTACTAGAGATTACATATATATCAGAAAATTCAATACACTTGCTACTTATAGTCTGCTAGTTCTCCCAGCAAAGCCGCTATACCACCCGAAGGTGACTTTGCCTGTGTGACTGCACGTATGCCAGGGATTTTGTTCATGCTGGAGTATCTGTGGGAAGCACGACGTCCTTCAGTCCAGGCACCACTCCATTAGTCCAACAAGGCTGTGGTAACTTTCACGGACAGACCCAGGCAAGTAAGACCTGCTCTCAAACCTTAACAGTGCAATGACCTTAACAGTAAATATCTAAGCCCTCCCAGCCCCCCAAAACCCACAATTTTTCCAAGTGTTCCAAAATGAAGACAGTCTTAAGCCTACTCCTCTCCTTCTGCCTCATAAGTTAAAAGGAAGCCGGCAAAAATTCCTTCCTAAAGGTATCAAGGCAGCCTTATGCAATAAAATCATTAAGCTAAAACGAGCAAGACCGAAGAAGTCACCCAAATAAAAATTCAGGACTTTCAAGTAACTGTGATGGAAGAATGCCAGATGAAAGTAAGAGAGGAGGGAGGGCTCGCTGAGCGGTGACAACACAGTGACCCAACCAA
The DNA here is from genome assembly GCF_003343035.1 of Apteryx rowi. Classification (NCBI taxonomy): domain Eukaryota; kingdom Metazoa; phylum Chordata; class Aves; order Apterygiformes; family Apterygidae; genus Apteryx; species Apteryx rowi. The sequence goes on along the minus strand of NW_020448052.1, from coordinate 727,068 downwards.
ACAGGAAACCTAGGGGACTCCAAACTGGTTCTCAGACTCAGGATGTGAATTTCAAACACCCCATTTAAAATTCAGTGTGCTGTCACTACATGGAAATGACTAGAAAGAAAAGATGACAGGCTTGCAAAAGCGCTCGTTTTATTCTCCAGGGAAGGTTGCCAGAAGTCGCTCTTGCACAGTAAACAGTGGCTACGAGTGACTTCCGAGAGCGCTGCTGGCATCATCCCTGCAGGAACATTTCATGTCCACATAGCTAGGTGAGGTTTCCCTTGTAGCAGCTGCTAAGCACGGAAAGATATATAGGAGAGAAGAGCAGAACAAGAGAGACGCAAAGATTTTTACATAGAGGAAAATGCTATCGCTTGCCACTGCGTAGCAAGAAGCAATAGATTTCTCTCCATAATTTTAAGCTGCTAGCTGCATCAACATTCGCGTCAGCATCAATACCTCCGGAGAAGTGGGACAGCAAAAAGCACTGCGAGCATCTCATGGCAGAACATGCCACCCTTTGATATCCCTGTTAAACAGTATTAGCGTCAGGAATTAAAAATAACATCTAGGTTTTGCAAAAAAGTCTGATTTCACCTCAAGAGTCTTTGTGCATTGGTAATGCTGTAACAGTTACCAACCTTACGAGTTATTTTTAAATCATTTCCAAAACTCCAGACATTTCAGCATACACATTCTCTTCAGGATGCAACGCAAAAAACCTCTGACTCTTCCAAGATGTTTATTTAACATTAAACCCAAACATTAACACAGGCTTGTTCTCAGGTTGTACATGGCATTTTTGCAGCAACAATGTACACACATGTTAAAGAACTGGGTGTATTCTTTGTCCTCTACTGAGAGAAGGTCACTTTGAAACAGTCAATAAGACAATTTGAGCTTAATGACTTCTGCCATCTGATATTTCACATGTAAGCAAGTTACTTCAGCTACCTATAGCATTAAAAAAAACAAACCAGCAGGAATAAGTCACTGAAGAGAATGGAACTGATCTTTGCACAGCCAATATACTTATTCTGCTAAAACTATTTTTATTTCTCTGGCGATACAACACATTACTCATACCGATCTTATGATCTGGTGTGCACGAAGGGTTTGGATGACAGTTCACTCCTGCGGCTGTGGTTATGATTCTCACCTTGTGGGTTGGAGCAGATTAGCTTTCATGTTTTTAAGCAGGCAAAGCAGCAGGAGGTACAATTCAATCACAGAGACTTCCTTGGGAACAAGATCAACAAGGTGTTTGTACTTTTCCCCTTAACTATTTTGTAAGTTTTCAAAATCTCTTTGTAGAGTCCTTCAGGAACAGCAGCTTTGAAGCAGCAGTGCCCAGCAAGGCCAGCACCTCGGACAAGCAGGTTCGGCTTCCCAGGGCAGCTACCGCGCTCACGCGCCCCCGCAGACTCGCAGCGCTCCCGTGTCAGAGGGGTTCGAGGCGCCCGTAACACCAGCCACCACCAATAATTCACTGTCATGGTTTCCCTCAGAGCATTATTTCTGAAAAGTAATTGTTCTGCACTTGTACCTCAGCAGCCTGTTCCTCAGGCGGGTTCACATCGACGCCGCGGACGCTGCCGCAGCAGGAGCGAGGTCACTCTGTCCGGCTGCCCCGGCACCTGCCGAACGCAACCGCCGAGCTCACTGACTTGAGAAAACAATAGAACAAAGGGCGAGCCCAGGACCGAGCCCCATGCCACCGCCAGACGCCGCAGAACCGGCTGAGCACACCTTAACGCTTGAATGGCTTGCTAGCTCTACACTGTATTTTTGGAGGAAATTTTGACATTTTGCACAGTGAAACTGATAGATTCTGACTTTGGTCACTCTCTTGGCTGCTGCTTTACCTTTGCAATCAATTATCACCCACTAACAGAAGTGATTTTTGCTGAGGAAAAAGAGTTTTCAAAGGTGAAGGCCAAGACAGTAGTCTTTAATTACTCCAAGGTTTTCATATGCTAAGAGTCAACCACAGGACTGGTGTCCAAGAAAAGGAATATATCTTGGCTGTAAAACTGCAAGACTAGAGATGTCAAAGCCGGATGACTTTTGCTATCCATGCAAACACATGCAACACTCATGACCCTTCTGGCCAGAGAAGGATGATGTAATGCAACAACTCTCTAACTAGCATTCAGCCTGCAGCATCTGAGGAGCGATGCCCTCAGGTATGAAGTCAAAGCAAAAGCCTGCTGCAGAGAGGGTGCTGATTCAACCCATTAAGAAAATTCTCTCCTCTTATCCTTTTCTAACTACCAAGGGCAACCTTTCTTTCTCAAGCACACCTGTAAAGAAATGGGCTATTCCTTGCTTCCTCTCATCTTCAATGCTAATCCAGAAAAAAAAGAATCATGACAGCCTTTGAACCGCTCTACAAATGTGGTCCATTCTGCTACCTACAATCCATTTTTTAATCTTTTTGTACCTTACAGGACAACACCTAAACTGCCTTCATACTGAAAATGACTGTTCTTCTGTGGGAAATGCTGAGGAGGGGAGATTGACACAAAATGCAAAAGGAATTATCAAAGGAGTAGCAGAGCCTGTGCAACCTTTGAGTCTTTCAACAGCAATGACTCAGCTCACAATCCACACGGGAGAAGAATATCTGCAGTCCCTAAAAATTTCATATGAAAGCAGAGAGGAAACAAGGGCTAGTAAATGCTATTGTTACAGAAATAGCAGCTATATACACCCAGCTATTTCTATTATACAACAGAAACACTCTGCAGTTATTATAATCTGCGGTTTTGTTGCCAAGTTCTGGACTGGCAATAAGGATGGGAGATTAAAATGCATTGTTTTAGCTGCCCCGAGGCAAGGACAAGGAATGAGATTCCTAATGAACGTTCAGAAAGGAGAATTATTTCTTTGTGTTTAAAAGAAAGTTACTAAACTGTGTTGCAAGCTCTGTCAGAGTATGTCCTCCGTTATCAGTGAAAATGGATTCTTACTCTTTCTGTCAGAGTTGACACCAGTTCTTCAGATGTGTGGGGAGGCCTCTTCTGTCCTTACTCCTTTCTGGATCTGCAACTGCAAGCATATTTTCTAGAACATCTACATAGATACACCAAAAATTCTAGAGACAATCTAGAGATATTTAGAAAGAAGGTGGGACACAAACTAAGAATGCATCACACATTGAAGGAGATCAGCATTGAGGAAATGCAGATTTGTCTTGGAAGCACATTGAGTTAACTGCCAAAAATACATCTTAGGCTTTGTTTTCCACTCACCTCACCTTTATAAGTAACAGGCATGTCAAACACCATCATCCTTCTAGTCTGAAAAACTTCTGGGGAAACAGATGGGAACAGCAAATTTGGTCTGTCTACGTTTGAAGGGTAAGTAGCAATTGCAAAAGGGAAAGGGAAGCAGGGAACCATTACTACATCTCACACTGTTCTTATCCCAAGTCTATTCATATTAATTATAGCCAAAATAAAAGTGGTCGGCCTTTTAGTCATGCTAGTTTCACTTGCATGGTCACTGAACTTAAACTCACGTACTGAAAGCCACTGACTCAGTGACAAGACTTTCAAACACTTCTATCTAAATACTCTTTCTTCTTTGGACATTTAACAGAATTCTCTTCCATGAAAAAAACATAAATTCAATGCTCAGTAAACTTCAGGGATTGTAAGGAACAGCACGGCCATCATCCAGCTAACTCTACAGGTAATCCTTACAAATACAGATTAGCCAAGTTTTCCAATTCCCATGGCTCAGCTGGAAGCCCCGTTGCTGCAAACGGTGACAGCTGACAAAAAGGTTTGGGAATTTGTAATGTAGATGGAGGCAATTATTTCATCTTTAAATTTTTAGCTGGCAAAAGGAGCACTTTTTGCACCTCTTTAAGCGTCAGCTGAGACAGCTCTGTAAGGACTGTGCTCTTGTCTTTCCTCTGAGAGGGCCAATCACAAAAAAATAAAACCACTACATGTCAACTGCTTGCTTCCTTAGGGCACTGCCAAAACAGGGCAAGAAAATCGCCTTCAGTCTCTCTGATATACTGCAAAGACAAAGCTTAATTTCATCAAGGGCAGACTGGCTACATCGATTGGATTATTCATTCGGTATAATGGACTTTCCTTTCTTCCCGCAGCTTTCTCAAAACAAGAACAAAATGAAGACAAATCAGGTCTCGCTCAGGGCTGACACACTATATACATTTATGGATTTCAAAGCTCTGCAATACAAAAGCAGCAAAGTATTCACTACAGAGTCTTTTTTCCTCTGCAATACCGTTACTCTTGCACAGGCTTCGCAGAAAATGTTTATGCTTTGCAAAGGAAAGGCTGCAACATAGCTCAGCTGTAGCTCTACGGTTCTCTCCTCCCTCAAGCTTTTCACCATTACTGATAAAAAGCACAGCTTTTCCTTTACCAGCGCAGTGGCTGCTTTGATACCTATGCATGCGAGTCGACATAACGGAGCACCTTTTTGATCCTCCAAGCAAAGGACTAATTGCCGTTTTCTAAGGGAGCACCGCTAACGTAATCCTGCTTTGCAATCTAGACAACTGACGTAACTGCCAGAGTTTACGAATTCTAAAAATTATTCCCCTCATCATTATGTACACTGTCAAAATTAAGTTAAAGATCTGGCCCCACTTTTTGCCCCCACACAATAAATGAGCTATTTATGCCAACAAGGTCAAAACAGTATTTCTAAGATTTGGACTAGACATTTATCCGCTACACCATATAATGACAACACTTTCCATCGCTTATTATTTTCTGGAAAGGGAAAGACATACTGCATTGCATCATCATACTTAGATCAAGGCGAAACCTCTGGCACAACTTGTTATGGTGAATGTCAACCTACGACAGCCTCTCTGCAAAGAGGAAAGGAATTACTTAGATTTGCTGGGCCAGGCTCTCTCTAAGACCACGTCTTACAATACACAGTGTAGTTGTAATTGAGCTAATTACAATCTCCAGACATTCAGACCTGTGCAAAATGGGTGCACAACATCACGCCTACGTGTTATTCAGTCCACCTGGGGCTCAGGTACAGCAGCAGGGTTTGTCCAAGCCAGCACACACTGTCTGCGTAACGCGCTGCCTAAAGGAAGGGGAATTCAGTTTGTGTGAAAGCAGCTTCCTTTCCGAAAGCCTTGCACCTGCTGAAGTAAGATAATCACCGAGAGGAAGACGACCTCCTGGGTGAGCACATAAATAAATTAGCACTGGCCGCAGAAAATCTCTGGTACTGCCTAATATAACAGGCACAAGGCATTCGCTTGCTTTCTTCCTTTTCTAAACGTATTTTAAAGCAATACCAGGTTTACACAGGGTTGCTTTCTGTGAGCAGTTTTGCAGTCTCAAAGGAGCAGGTGATCTGGCTTACATTTATTTTTAAAGCTGCACGGGGAAAATGCATCACGCAATATTTCTTTAGTTTTCTACAACTAAATGAACAAAGCCCCAAGTAAATCAGCCAGCGGCACAACATGCCAAAAAACAGAAACAAAACGAGCAATGAAATTGTACTTATCACTTAGAAAAATCTAAGCCATTCATTTGAGATGCTTATGTTTGGGTAACCTTTGGAAGAATGCTTGCTGTTCCATTACACAAACAATGGAAATATTAGATAAGGAAAATAACTATAGTTGCCAAAAATGCTCCATGCACTAATCAGATCATTAGAAATGCAGATATTATTTTATAAATACATAAACACACTGCCTATGGCAGCACGAGGCGTACAGAGTCGTCCAATGCAACCCCTCGCTCTCCGCGGGTCCCCGGGCAGCGTGGCACAGGCATCCCTGAACCGGTGCTGCTCCCTACAGCTTCACGGCACCGTGCTCATACGCCAGCCGAAATACAGAAACGTAGTGGCCAACTTCAGCCTGGGGGTGGGGGGACCTGAATAGGCCAGCAGAGGCGACAGGCATTTATTAAAGTGTCCACAGAAAACGTCATGATATCGTGACATATAACTAAGTGAAATATGAGTTTTAAACTTCATCTTTTCCCCTACTTTGCACGCGAGGGAAAAAACAGATGTGTTGCAAAAGGGAACCCTGTAGGCATCAGCTGTGACAATAATGAAGGCTTTCTGGAGCGAAGGAAGATTTCTCATTGTTTAAAACAATCCTTCCATGCGCCGAGAACATGTACAAATAAGGACTAGATGTGCACTTGGAGCTTGGCGCCCGGCCTGCGCGTGTTGGCAAATCGGCCCGAGGTTATGTTTTGACACCACAAATAAAGAGGAGGGATTAGACAGCATGGGGATCTTCAAAGAGGATGAGCACTTCTTCTTTTGAAGTGCTTTGAGATGCTGCTCTGAAGATCTCCAAGCACTTCAGTTCAGCCTCGCATCCAAGTTCCTAAAACTTATTTTAGGAGAACTAGCAGCTTTTAAAAAAACAGCTTTTTAAAAAAATGAATCTCATCAATAGAATAGTACTTATTCTAACCTTGAATTTAACATAATTTAAGATAGTCTTGAATTTATACCTAATCATGCATAAAACATCGAATATTTAGGCCTTAAACAACTAAAAGCAGCCTATTATTAATTTCTTTACTTTCATAATCTATTTTTGATGGTTTGTGGTTTTATAGATTTCAGCATCTGACAATCCACAATTATTTCCTTGTGCTATGCACCAGTTAATGAAAGACAATCCTTGTACTTTCTCCACTTTTTCTGTATACTTTCTTATATTAAAAAAAATCAATCCTCTATCAATCCTGTTACAGCTATCACAATCTCTTCTTATGTCACCTTCAGTTTTTCTTAATTTTTGATAAGCTTTTCCTATGAATTTGTCTTTTCATACAGCATCATTTGGAAATATTTTATATCTATATTTGCCTGAATCTAATATCTATCATCCATTCCTTTCACAATTTTTTTCCAAATTTTTTTGCATCTCTGTAGCTCAATTAAAATAATTATAGTTGAATAACAACTCAGTGGTGCACCTAACTGAAATTCAGTAAGTACTAGCAAGATTAGCTTCCAAATCAAAATACTAAATTATTAACAGCATATTTATATAGAAGCGGACTGGAGGATTCTCACTGTTTTGATGGCATAAAGTTATATTCTGTTTTTAGCATTACTTGGAATTCTTTATTCTTTGGCGGTACTAAAAAGCAACAGTACCATTTTTATTATACTCTTGGTCTTTCTTCATTGTTTGCCTCATAGTTAAAAACCATAAAAGGCTATTTACATTATAATAATGAAAAATAAACATACCTACTGTTGGCCTAACTGATACTCAGTCCCTATCTCCTACATAACAACCATGCATTGAGGAGAGAGAGAGAGAGGGAAATTACCTTGTATCTATCTTAACTGAGGACAGTTATGACAATAAAAAATCAACTTCTATGCTAGAAATATCATCATTTAACTACTATTAGATACTTGCTTCTTACCGTGGAGCCTTTTTACAGTGTCCTAAAATAACTATAGCTAAAACAATGGACAAATTTGCATTTTGCATATTAAAACTAGATCCCACTGGCTCAAATCATCATGTCGCACCTGAAATGTTCTCATACTCCACCAGCCCATTTCTGGAAACTCATGTGTCAGGTAACTACTTAACATCGACAGAAAAACTTCTCCTACAGCACTGTAACATTATCACCAATATATAACATCTTTTGGAGCTGCTGTTTCAGGCGTGACAGGACAGATTTTACCAAGGCAAAAGGTTTTTTCTTTATACAAAAAAGAAAAGCAGCAGCATTATACACAGCTTTGCTTTTCATGCACATTTGAAATTACTGCATCCAAGCGCTTTAACCAAGAGATCATGGAAGTTAATTCACTAATATATTCTTAAAAGAAATAAACATTTTTGTACTATGAAGGGAATGTAGATGAATAACTTGCTGTAAATTGGTGCACACTACATAAAGTTGTGGATAAAATACCGTTAAGCATTCATCTCAGGAAGGAGTGCATCTCCAGTCTCATTTGGTATTCATCCAACTAACTCATCACATTTTACCAGCCGCCCTTTATAAGGTATCACTAATGCTTGAGTGGGCCTCCGAGACTCAAATTCCACGGAAAAGCGTACAACTGTCAGCCCCACTCCGCCCAGGGGGTGAGTCAACGTTGTCTGGCAGACAACAGTATGACAGAGCTCGAGATCCTGCTTATCTGCTGGATTACTAGAATAATAAAATGGAAACTAATCTGAATAAAAGTATTTTCAAATAAAACTCAAGGAGATGCATATTTTTTTCATATAAAGTATTTCCATAGGTTTCTGGGGGGTTGTTTTCAGAAGTGCTTCAATGGTAGCTTTTCATTATAATATAATCACTTGAACGCAGAAAACCCCTTAGGCCTAACAGAGATCTGGGATCCACACTGCAGCTATAGTTAGCAAAGAGATCAAAGAAAATTTAAAGAAAGGACCGAAAACTTGTAATCCACACTAACGTTATGAATTCGTTCAGCATGCAAAGATTATTCTAGTCAACGTTTGGCAGACTTCTAAAGTTCAACTACTGCATGAATTCAGATATTTCAGAAAACACTGGTAAGTGCTGATATCTACACAATAGTGTAAATAACCTTTGAGTTTTACATAAAATGTATTAACTTGACACATTCATGGCCCCTAAAACAGAGCCTTAAAAAAGCACTTTCCATATAAGTGATTGCTTCTACTAGTCCATAGGCAGTACAACAAATACTAACATGGGAAATGAATTGCTGACTAAACTCTCAGCTAATTACTACTTCTTATTTTCTAAATACTGAGCAGGCCACAAAACTCAGATCAGACCACATTCTACCAAATTGAAATGTGCCTATTTCCAGGATAATTTTTTCCCCTACTCTTGTAACTACTCCAGCCCCACTCCATAAAATGACAAAGACTTTATGAAAATAAATCCTGACAGAGCTTACAAGCGCAGGAAGTAAAAACCAAATTCTAGAGTCACATCTGAAAGAACATGCTCTTCCGTACATATCCACCCAGGATTCCTGCTCAGCACGACCTTCTTAAGACTTACTGAAAGAGGTGCCCTGAGGTAATGCTTATTCTGGTAATAAACTTGTGAAAAATCTGCAGCACCCAGAACAATAAGAAATAGTGGAAGTTCAGTTAACTGTGCTTCATCAAGAAAACAGTCTGGCTGGAAAAGCGATTTTCAGGCACAGTCACCAAGGATAGGATTCCATAAAGATATGCTGTGGGGAACCCATGGTTTGCTGTTCATGACAAAAATTAAACGCTATGGGAGTGGTCATTACGCATTTCAATAATTTATCTGTAAATCGTATTTGCTAGAAGTTAAAATCCCTCATCCATATAAGAAACTCCATTTTAATCATTTCCTCCCTCTCAGAATAAAGTCCTAACTTAGAGAATATAATCTTCACAGCACCATGACTTCCTTCATTGTGGTTAGATAGAAGAAAAACAATGGCTAGGGATGTATGTCTAAACATATGCTTATATATGACATAACCCTCTAATGTACTCTATTAAATTCTAATAGATAATTTCCCTAAAATGAAAATGTATAGAGTCTAATATTACATATTTCAGAAATATTCCCTTCTAAAAGTATTTTTCCAAGCAAAACAACTAAAAATAAGATCAAAACTTAGTGCTGACTGGGAATCCCTATTATATGAACTAATTTAAAATTAAAACACAGCAGAGTCTTCACGATTCCAAGGCTATGCTGATTGCCATTTGAAGCTGGAAGGTTTTTCCTTAATGCACAAGTGATTAAGTGTACGTAAGGCCTAGGAAAGTTACCTTATCTGAAGTATCAGATATAGATTACTGCTGGAGTCAGCATGCCACACTAGTTGGATCCATACAGTCTGTTCTGATATGAGGAATTAAGTTTCCTTGATGTCACATATTGAACAGATAATGCAATTAGCATTTGCTTTGAAGTTCCCATTGAGCAGGCAGCCACTAGAACTAGCTGGCAGAACTTCACTGAAGTCACTGAAGTGCTCTTGGCTCACTCAGGCTGAGCCTTGATCTACAGCAACTTATAAGGTGCTGAATCCCTCGTGAGGTATTTATAAATTAAAATTTATTCTACCATGTAGACATAGGGATCCTATAGTTCCTTTATGGAATTCCCCAGACACATCATGAATATGTCAGAACGAGTGCATATTCTCTGAAGAGTGGACTGTCTTATGTGCAACAGCCGTTAGGCCACACTCTGAGTGGATGGACCTCTGGAAATCCCAGACAAGGGGCAGGGTCACTTCTTTCTTCCTCACCCCCTCCCAGCTGGGCACAATTTCTGGGTAGAACAGGAGGTCCCGTCTGAAGAATCAGATATTTGGCAAGACTACAAAAAGGGAGAGATCTGCTAGAAAATGTTCCACTTGTCACTGATTACTCTGGAATACAAGATGGCACACGAAGGCTGAAGTACTACTGAAGTTTGTTGCCCGTTTTATTACTAAATTTGCTTAATAATCTTTTGCTGAAAAGGTACCATTGACAGTTTTATAGTTTCTAATGATTAAGCAATTCTGAGTCTGGATGAGATTAAGGGTAGGGCCATGAAGAATTTACATGAAGACTAGACATTTATAGCTGCTCCTTCAGGACACGTCAACTAGTGTGATTTATAATATCACGCTGTGTGACATTATGATTGACATGTTTATGATTAAACCAACAATTCAGGACTTTCAGGCATTTAAACAAAGGAGGTAACTAAACGATTAATTTAAAAAAGGAGAAAATGAAACAAAGCTAACACTGCTATCTTCTTGAAAAAGAAGATAACTTAACATGAACATTCTGGCTGCTTTATAAGACAAGATAAATATTACAGATTCACAGACTGTATGATTTCCAAAAGTGTTAATATTCCTTGGAGACAAAAATACAGTGATGGTGTCTGAAAACTAGATTAATGATTGCTGATCAGGTAAAGGACTCCAAAAACACTTGTGAGAATAGATATTGAAAACTTATGATTGGTATATATAAATGTAAGAAAGTCCAGAGCGGAGTTATAAATACAAAACAAGCCCAAACAACTAAAACATAGATACAGTCAAACATTAATAACTTAAGCAAAACTATCTATAGTAATAGAGTTAGTCAAGATTAGTAACCAGGAAATATATATACACTATATATTGGTCTACTGAGATACATAATATGTATCTTGAAATTTCATTTCATATCTTTGAGCTGTTCAAATACCTAAAATTTCTTCTGAAGTTTCTTCTGAAGATTCTGTATCTGCTTACCCCAAAAAGCATATACAAGCTAAAGCTTCTTTGGAATGCCATTAATGCAGTGATGATTTTTTGGGGCTTCCTTTTAAAAAAGAATTAATGCATTTTAAGGAAGAATCATGCTAAAAACTTTAGCTTAAACTAGACAAATGGGTGACTAGTTTCATCTTTTTTCTCTGAAGGCTTTTTCATTTGTTTTGTCGTTGCTGGGAATAACGGCAGTGTTATGAGAATTCTGTTCAGGTTTGAAACAAAACCTCTCTCCCCCCTCCACTGATCATGCTATCTGGAGAGCATGAATGCAAAATCCCCTGATTCAATTGAAGAAAGGGAAAAATGCTTACCTTCTGTTGGTGATGTCTTCAGATGTCTGCAGAGCCCCTCTGTTTCCCCGTATGTCTCTTTAATTTTTACTACTGCTTCTGTTCCTCGCAGTTCCATGAGGGAGCGCAGTTCTTGCAGCGTGCACCCAAACTCTCCTGCATGGTTGGCCTCATTTCTTTGGTTCTTGGAATAAAAATCGCTGTTTGTCATGTCACCCATTGTTGCTGATTATATTGCTCCACTCTTTATAGTTGATACAATCTTAAAACTGTTTAAAAATTGAAGGAAAGAAACCGCAAATTCCAACCTAAGAAATTAAAAAGAATCCAGTTTGTCCAGCAGGCGAAGTGGAGAATGCCTCTGACGTGCAAGGTGTCCCTGACTGACGAGCGGTCTGCAGAAAGGCTGCTTTCAGGGCTGCAGACCAGCTCCGCTCCATTCACTGTTTCCCATTATGCTGCTCGCAAGCTGTAGAATCTACATGGTCATTGCCTCCCGTGGACCTTCGGGAACAAACACAAAGCACGCGTTACAAGAGAGAGCAATAACACTCTACAAAGAAGATTTCAAATTCATTCTCGGTACCAGTGCAATCTGCTTTTTCATTTAAGAAGAGCTAGGCAGAAACACAGTGCAGGTGCACTATAAAACGCTGCAGGTAGCCAGAGCTATCACCAACAACAAGGATACCCCTAGCTCTGTCACACAGAAAGCTCTCTCTAGCTAAAGTACCAATAGCAGCGTTGCTTACTTTTTCAAGTCCCAAGAGCACCCGCTAAATGAGATGGCTCATGAATATTAATAAGTAAGCCATTAGTCCAGCATCTTAGATGAACCTCCAGCATGTGCTCTGGTTCATACAGCCACATCAATCTTTCATCTGACAAGAACAAAAACCCTCATAAAGACTGCAGAGTAGCAAAAATTAATTACACACTATTACTTTTTATACTTTAACCCATTTTAAAAACTATTCTTCAGTGCATGAAAAGTAAAATTGGTGGAAAACCTAGAAACAATCATTACAAATTCAGAATACATTTAAACATATTAAATTTTGCAGCCTTGCCTTCTACAAAAGTAAACAACCCCCAGAAAAGAGATAAAATACTACCACGTCTAGGTCCAAACAAGAGCTTTGTCTCATATAAATAAGGTGGCTTTAGCTTGCTTTCCTTCAGCACTACCTGCTAGCTGATGCCCCGCAGGTTTGATAGCTGGGCTTGACAGCTACAAAACGTTCAAGCATGGAAGTGCATACACACATACACACACACACACAGCTTTTAATATGTGCAGTGTTGAGCAAGTCACATTCTAACCATCTGGGAGACAGTTGATTACTTGCTAAAACCAGCCTTTAAAAGCTGCTTCCCCTTCCCATATTCTAATGAAGTTGGTTTAAATACTGCTGAAACCAGCTATTATATTTGACACAGAGTTTTAACAGAGATTAAAGGTTTCTTTTTTGCCTCAAGTGGGTTAGTGCCTGCGCACTGTCTAATGTGAATAGTTTTTTTGTGATAAAAAAGATTTTCAGAAGACAACACCATCAGCCTGATGAACCTGTCATGGTCAAAATGCATATTTTGAACTTTATAGGTACATAATGCAGAGCGAAAATGAGTGCACACGTAAAGGACACAAAAAAGATCCCAAAGTATTTCAAGCTCCAATTTTACATTTGTGCAATAATTGTAACCTTCTGCCCACATATAGTTAACATAACACGTGGGCTTGGTATTTTCACTGAGCAAACTGCATTGCCATTGCCATGTGAAAGAGAGATCAAGCCCACTGTATTCATTAATTCCTCTTTGCCTAAAGTCACATTATCTTCTTTGGAGCTGTCTGATATACTTTGCTCAATTAGAAAAACCAAACTTCTATCAGCCCTCTTGTTTACAGATAACAATACAATACTCCTTTGATTGCTATGAAAAATAAAAATGAAAGTACCGAAGTTTCACTAAGATGTTACCAGACACAGTTAAAAAGTCAACTACCACTTGCTTCTTCTACCTGTCCCATTTACTGCCATATATTCCAGTCTTAAGAACTTCTGCCAACCTTGTTTTCACACATTACTTTTCAAGTTTTCAAAAAGAACAAGATTTCAGCACAAAATGTGGCTTACAATAACCAATAGAGAGAAGCAGTAATAAAGAGGGGCTTTATTTGCCAATAGCCAAGGAGGAGATATCCTGCGCTATCAACAACATTCAACTGTCCATGCTTGGATGCTGAACAGTGTCTGCAGTATCAATCCATTTCAAGATAATTCCCTGCACATAGCATGTGGAAAAAGCCTTATTTAGTTTTGCTTCATCTGTTTTTAAACAGGATGGATCATTATTCTGAATAAAAATGAGATTAGCCTGTAGCATTATTTTGGGAAGGACTAAAAAAGAAAAAATAGAAAAGTCACAAATATCCGCAAAACAGACTTTATCCTAAGAAGTACTGAATCACCACAATCTCCACTGATGGAATGACCCCCTCCCGCCTTTTCCAAAATCAGCATTTCAGATTCTTCCTGTTTTCATCTATGATGAGGCTGCCAGTAGCAACTTACCAAAAAGCAAATTTAGATTTGATCAGGAAAAATCATACCCAGAAAAATGTTATGAAAAAATGAGGCATCAATAATAATAAAGAATAAATAAAATGACAGACTGCTATTTACTTGCAGACAGTAGAGGAAAATCTGTACCTAGGATTTGTACACATAAAGATCATGAACACTGGATATCTAGAACAGCCATAACGTTCAAAAAACAAACAAAGAAAAAGCATAATATTGACCTAACAGAGAATTTAAAGGGTTTTGCGGCTCCTTTTTTTTTTTTTTTTTTTTAACTCTCCTCTAATAAAAATATAAATTCCTCTAACTGCTCCATAAAACCACAGTAAAGTGACAATTATTTGTTTCTTCTCATGAGAACCCACTACCAATTGCATTAGCGGTGCAAAGGATACTAAACTCAGTGTCAATGATGTCATTTGCATGACTTTTCTCTGCGGGATGTTACCATGTCCACCACTCTCCACCAAAGCATCTCCTTTGACTCGTCGGACCATCACTGTTTATGTTTGCTGCTATTCTTAGAAATTCTGCTTGTCATTTGTCAGCCACAGCAAGTCAGTAATGCTGCTTTTTAGCATGTGATTGAGTCATTTGCCTGCTTAATTTTTTATTTCACCTTCAATTAAATATTAATCAATAAACAGCTAATATGAAGGTTGTGCTTCCTTCAGTACTTTAAAAACAAATCTCTCTGAGCTTGTGCTCTTCATGATTCACCTAATATTACGACACCAGGGAAACACTGCCTCACGTTTTGAAAGGCATAGGGTAAAATATAAAAAGCACAAAGCATGACTAACATTATTCACTGATAATGTACCTCTCTAATCCTGTGGAACAAGATATGCAGGCTTCATTTGATCCTTGAATCTCTTTTATGAAAAGCCTAGGAAGCTTGCCAGAGTGCATACCAGGTTAAGGTGACTGACACATGACCACCTCACGCTTACGCAGTGGGTAACATTTCTTCAACAAAAGCTGAGAAATAAAAAACTTGGGATTGGGATAGGGCAATATTTCCCCATCAGTGGAGCTACAGGGTTTGCAGCTCCAGTATAGATCAGACGACTAGAAGCAGGTGAAATTCAGAATCTCCTCTGCAGGAAATCCAAGCACTGCACCAAGCACGGGGGGGGGGGGGTCTTTGCTGGGTACCAAGAAATGCTGATTATAGAAATATTTATATTCAGGTGATACCTCTACATTTTCAGTCAAAATGAACTGTTGAACATCATTCAGGAATAATGTCACTCAAACCCCCCCACTGATTTGACTCTGCACGGTTATAGGGAGAATCTACACAACTCATTCACAAAAGGAAAGCCGATGTTATTTGAAACTCATCCCGCCGCTATGGTCTAAGCTACCTGGGGAATGACAGCTCCAGCAGCGCAACGTGGGCAAAGCTGAGCGAGCCGCACGTTTCAGCAGCAGCCGCTTCACAGCACGGAGGTGGAAAGCAGCCAGGGAGCTCAAGGGCTTCCTCCTGCGCCCTTCAGGGGAGCCCTGGCTCCCCTCGGGCCTCCAGACGTTCGTCCGTCACAAACGGTTATTTCTTTGTGTTTATTCTGACTAAGGCTTTGGAAACAAGCTTTAGAAACAAGAAATTTGGGTAAGAATGTTCCAAAAGTGCAGTTTTAAAGCAGCATACACTGGAAAAAAACAAAATGGTTTTGAGTCTGTTCACGCAGCCCACCTAGATTCACTTCAGGCAGCAAAAAACTTTGCATACCAGTAAGCTTGAGTAAAATACTATTCTTATTTTCCTCATTAAAAGGTCAAAATGTAAGTCTTCATCTTGGTCTGGGATTTTGTTTTTCAAATATGTCATATTTTTCTGTTATACAAACGCTCTGCAAATGAGACCGTTTCCAGAGCGGCTGTCTCCAGAAACGGGCTTCCATTCCTGTAGTGCCTGCATCAAATATTTTTCATCTTCTAGCTGCTTAAAGGAAATGCATGCCAATTAAAACAGAAGCAATTTGGATGAGCTAACTGCAGGCCTGCTGGGAAAACTATTCTTTGATTTCCCTAATCAGGAAAAATCTCATCCTGGAAGCTTGTAAATATTTTCACAGTGTATTAGAATGATTTCTAAGTAGATGTCATCACCAAATACTCTGCTATCTGATTTCATTTGCACTTCCATTGGCATAAAATTAACAGCAAAGTAACAAACCAGCTCTTCGGTTTCACCAGATCAGAATTACAAAACTTGAATTTCGCAGTCCTTAAAGGCCTGAATTCCCCCTAAGTTAGGCTCCCTGCCACTTGGAAGGAGTCCCCCCCAGGCCGCCGCGTCCGGCGTCACCACCTGCCGGGCCGGCTGTTGGGCTGCCGACGGGAGGGCAGCGGCGCCGGGCACGGGCAGAGTGCCCGCGTAGCTAAGGGGCAGGAGAGGGCTGCTGGCGTCACATCTCACTAGATGCACCTCGTCACTCCATCAGAGAGACCATGCCTTCATGGGACACCGGGGTGAGAAGTGGATTTAGGGAATCAAACAAAGTTGCGGCCAAGTTGCATCATCTTCTCTTACAGCTTCTTGTTCCTCTTGTGTCACAGAAAAAAAATGTTTATCTATTTGTGAATTAAATCTTTGCAGTCCAGAATGATCTAGGGAATGATGTCTGTCCACGCAGCCAATGAAGCTAATCGTATGCACCCAAAAACACCCAGGCTCACACTCCCCTCTCTAAACACATCCTGGCTTTGAAGCTTAATTATCAGGAATGCACAGGATGCAGAGGAAACTAAGCAACAACACTGTTTGAATAAAAGTAGGTTGGCACCTTCACAAGTCTGAAATTTCTGTATAACAGCAGGAAGCTGAGAGTAGATCAAGAAAGAGAAATTGAACTTTGTAGCTAAGTGTTGCCTGAAAATGCTCCTGACTTAATTTCTACATAACTTACTGCAACTTAAAATTCATTTTTTTTTAAAGTAATTTATTCATGGTGGGTATAAAGCAATGACAGATATTTGTACATTCCATATACAAAAACTTGGAATCTTTTTTATGATTCTTCATCTATTTCTTGTTCTAAGACAGAAATGTATTTCCTGTGATAATATGAGGTAAAGAGGATAAAGTTAGGACATCATTTTTAAAAGATTACAAAATAAGAACTTTTGTTTCCTTTTTTTATCCCAGGCAACGCTCTGACAAATAAAATTATAAACCCTAAAGTGACAATTGTTCCAGTCCTTTCAGTATGAATCAGTGCCTCCAGTCAGCTTGGATTTCATGTACCAGTTTTGCTACCAGGTAGGATAAAGAAAAATGGTTTCAAATCTTCTATAAGATACTGTTGATTATTTCAAGAAAAAAAAAAAAGAAGATATTGTTACAAAATAAATATTTAATGGGGCACAAAATATCCGTGATTTCAGTTATGCACTAGGCCTATTTACTTAGGATCTCTGCCAAACAGAATCAGACTGTCACAAACTTACCAAAATATTTTTTTTCCTGCTGCACCACTATATTAAGGGAAAGTTAAAACAATTAGGAAATAAAACTACCTCCAGTGCTCTGTTACAGCATACAGTTATTCAAGCTACAGTCTGATGCAAAGTCTGTTTCTCCACCGTTACTCACGTAAATAGTCCCAGCAAAGCCAAATGAACTACTGACAGGATAAAAAAAATACTATTATGGGAACCAATTCAGTGCCGTCAAAGCCAGCGAAGCGGCTCTGCCGATGGCCTCCGGGGCCTGGAGCCGGCCCTGCAGATGAACTCCTTGGCTTCGCTGAAGACAGAATTTCACCCTTTCTGAATGCTGTCAGGAGCAGGACTGCTAGTAAGAAACTGAATCACGTTTATCATCCTCCATCGCCAAACACTGGTCTTAACTGCAAAATATTCATGGCTTTGCTGTGCAACACCAGCAATATCCGCTGGCTTCAGGCACGCCTGCATGGGAGCACGGGACTACGGCTTGCGCTAAACCGGTGCAGAGCCCTGCGCATCGGTAGAAATGCTTCCTGAAGAAAAATGATTTCCTATGCAAAGGAGTTTCCTAGTAAAATCTGTACTGACCACAACTTTTAAGAACCCTCTCTCATTTCTTACTAGTACTAACAGGAATTTACTTTGTTTTGCTTTCAGTGACAAAATGAAAGGTTATTTTCCATTAGCTACTTATTCTCCCAAGCCTTTAATTGCAAAGCAGTTACTGAGTTTCTCTTATTCACTGCCTTCCTACATAATGCACATTCCTACTCTTTGGAGCTGTATTTTTGGCACTGAACAAAGACCCATTCCATTTTGCTATAAGCTTTAGAAAATTCATGTTTTCATGTATAGCTGCATCGATTTTATACAGAGACTAACACAGTGCAGTTGTTCCAAGGAAAGCTGACTTCCAAAGTATGTTATCAGTCTAATCTAAAACACTGCAGGAAAAAAAGCTAATGATATTCAGACTGTTAAATTAACAGACATGAAAAAAAATCAAAGTCAAATGCCCTGAAAACAATAGCTGATGAGCACAGGAACATACCCCAGCACAGACCCAGCATCCAGCAGAGCTTCTTCCATCCGTTACAGAGTTTAAGGCAACAAAAAGCCTTTAGACCTTTACCCTTCAGTGGGAAACACATGAAGGATATCTTATCTGGATGGTATCTGGACAGCGATGGGGCAGAGAGAGATGCTGATCAGGTGCAGCCTCAGCAGCAGCATCTCCAGGATGAAATATTTTAAAATTTCTTCCCTGAGCAGAGGAACAATGGTGGAACAAAGCTTCCGAGTAGCTTCAGCTGAGACTTTCTGGAGGCTGGGGAAGTTTGCTAGAATGAATACTACAACTTGCCTGTTCTTATGCCACCTATTGGAGTTAGCGCTCCACTCCCGGGTCAACAAAATAAACTGGAAATAGCATGAGAAAGGTAAAGCTGTGACACTATCAAAATTTCCAACTAACTCTCTACTCTACTTTTTATTCTATTAACCTTGCCATCGATTTTTGGAGTTACCAAGCTGTTTGTGATTTTTTTTCAGCATATTTTCATCAAGCAATGGTTTCTGCAACCTGAAAACACCCTTACTTTTTATAATTTAAATGAAAAATTGAAGAGAAAACTAAATCTGCAAAATAATGAAACCAAACTTTAGCATGACAAAAAGTCAAGGAGCTGATTGCCTCAGATTGTTCACTTGCTGTAATTACCAATAATTAAGTGTGGGCAGGATCAAGCCATTCCCCAGCAGTTATTTAAAGCACTCTCTTTCATTATTCATTTATTTCTCCTCTCCCTTATTTTCTGACAAAAATGAATGTTGTGCTGTAGTCTATTATGGTACCAAACCAGAAAACAAGGACAAAAAACTCTACACAAATCAACCTGTACTCACCAGAATACAATACAGATTTTTTCCTTTTTTCCTAGCCTCATTAAAAGCAAGTTACTGAAACCTAACCATTGATGTTACATTAAAAAGACTGGCATTCTGAGAAAACTCATTTGTCCTTTGTTTGTACATTTTAAATTTCAGCAGATTTCTTAAGTCTGGAATTTGAATTACCATTTAACTTTTGCTATTCAGAAGATATCAGCTTGAAGCATGCAGTTTCAAGGGATTTCAAGAAGTCCTGTAGTTTACAGTCTGTATGCCTAGTATCTGATTATTTCTCATTTCAATCAGGAAATTCTCCAGAACTTAACAGAACCAGTTTCTTTAGCTCCTTACAACAAACAGAATCTTCAGCTTGATAGAAATTTATTAAATATCGTGGAGAGTCTTACTCTATCCCACCCTACCAAAATATTTTTTTTCTTTGTTCAGTCACTGTTCACAGCAGACACTATATTTGCTTCTTAATGTGTATTTTTAGTCCATTAGTAAATGCTTTTTTTTTTTTACAGAAACATTAACTGACCTCTCAATATATTCTTCATACTTTAAGCCTAATTATAAGTTATAACAATATGGTTAAAACTGCCATTTCTCCTAATAATTGCATGTATACTTTAACTTCACTTTACCTTCCCTTCTCAGATTTTAAACAGTATCATACAGAAACTTTTTATTTTAAAAATTGAGAGCAATAAAGCAAATCTTACTTATGCATGAGTCATCTATCCATCTTTTATTCAGCCAGCTAAAGTTTTTACCCACAAACTTTCCTTAGCCTGAAAATTTTCAGAAAAACCACCTTCGAAATTCTGCCTTGCTGTCGATGCCTGCCCACCCCACGGACGCCCACCTCAGGAGCCGCATCCAAGCATTGATTCTTTAGAGAGTTTTTAAATGCTACAGTGGAAATATTTCCAGTATCGACAATCATTTTGTCATTTACCAACATTAATCTCAAACACTGAGAGGATGCCAGGAGGTTTGTTTCATTTTAAACAAGCAGGAGGTAAAGTGAAGCCTTTTCCTGCTTTGGATGGGACCAAGGTGAGCACATCTGTAGTTCCCCGGAAGTCAAGTGGAAGGGTGCTCATTAACGTGAAGTATAATATAATTTTGATGGATTTATTTTTACCGAGAAGTTGACCAACATCGTAGTTTACATAAATGACAGATCTATAGGATAAGAAAGGGAATAAAAACTGGGGAAATCCTTAACCAGCCAGCTGGAGCAAAATGAATTTTGTTGTGTCGTCTCCTGAACTCCAAAGGCTAAAGGGCCTAAATCCTGCTTGGTCAATTGGCAATTTTTTTTTATTTATTTATTTAAAATAATCAGCTTAAGTTGCAATGAAACCAGAATAAAAACTGAAGCTATATCAGGAGAAAGGACATGGTATACATGTCAATAGTTTCTGTACCTGATGAAAATCTAGTGCTCCTGAAAAGTAAAAGACAACAAGAATTGCATCTAGCTTGCGAAAGTCCCAGGGTCTGGCTCTTTTAATAACAATGTATGTTTAAGTAACAATATTCCTGGCATGGATGATTCCTTAGGAAGTATCCAAGGATGATACCCGAAGTCTCTAGAACCTCCCGGAAATACTTCAGAATACATGCAACTTACTTACAAGATTAATTCCAAACAGTTTTCAGACAAAAGAGCTTTCAAATTTCAACTTCCAGACTGTTAGACTATGATCAATCTTGACACTGACATCCTAAGCAAGAAGTTTAAAATTCTGCAAGCAACTTGAGGGAAATTATTCAGTGAGGAAAAAAAGAAAACGGATTTGCTATTCTGTTTTTCTGTCAGCTTCTATCATATAAATCAACCACACATTAGCAGTAAAAAGGCTTAGCCGACTACAGTTGACCTCATCACTCTTTAAAAGAAAGCAAAGAGAATCAGAGCATATTAATAGACCTTTAACCCAAAGGCAGGAGTGCCGCAGCAGAGCCGTATCTGGATGGGATCAGACTACTCTATTTCCCCAGGCATGCTTTGTTCCGGGCGCAGACACACAATAGTATGTCGTTTATGTACGAGTGGCTTCCAAACTCATAGCATGAGGAGAAAACCACCGGATGGGGGGAGGACACAACACTCCCTTGTTCTTCTCAGGGGCTACCCAAGGCAAAAAACCTTCTGCTAGCAGCAGGGCCAGCCAGCGGGGAGAAGAGGAAACCACCCGGGCAGTTGAAGTCAGCCATCACCGCTGTCAGTCAGAAGGTGGCACACGACTGTTGAGCAGATCTAATGCTGGAAGATGAGCCAGATCTCCATGGGGAACCAACCGCTGGCCCAGACACAAAGAATCCACCCAAGTCAGGCGGCAGTCTGCATCTGCAGCCCTATCTTCTACCCCCCTGATTTCACTTGTCAGAGGCATCTTATTATATTAGCATGTAAAACCGTAAATCCATGAAAACAATACCAAGCTTCTAGTGTGGCATCATTGGTTATTGATGAGATCCAGGAACCCAGCTTCCATGCAAAAGAACTATAAGCCCAACAATGAGACCAGAAGGAAGACAAAATATGAAAGAAAATAAGTTTTGTTTTTTTTAAGAAAAGATACCGCACTATTCTGTTATCTAATGAGCAGAGAGGAAATAGATGAGTGCAACTGGAAGGCACATGTTGTTTCACTCGCACTATTCCATAATGGCTGTAAAACAAAACTGCATGTTACCATCTATTTTTTGAACAAATGTGTATTTTCCTTTTGTTTACAGTAAAAAGGACTTGTGTATCTTTTCCTTTTAAAAAATGAAAGCTAAAAATTAATTTTTACATAACATCTGGCTATCTTTTCTTCCTTGAGATGGGATATGGTTCTCTAAGAGGAGAACGAAGATACCAAATTAATTAACAACTGCTTTTGGTGCTATGTGGTGCACTGAAGACTGATTTTTTTTTTTCTTATGTATTTCAAGGCAAGAGACCATTTCTACTTTACCTGGCTAGAGCCACAGTATGGTTATATGTAGCACAGGGATATTGGCCAGCCTGAATATTTCACTTTTACTGGGCAGAATTTTTAAGCAAATAGCTATTCTTAGACAAAACATATCATTGAAAGGGACACAGAGATCACTAGACCCAGCCTACCTACCAGCCAGGAGGCAGGCCGACCAGTCTGCGCCAACTATATTTTGCTCCAGCGTGACTTCACTGCTTCCCGTCCGTACTCCACAGGTCTGTAAAATCGCCCAATGTATAGAAGTTTTCTCTAATGCTCAGACTGTTCTTAAGTGCGCCCTGCTTCCTATCCAGTTATACCTGTTACCTGCCACGAAACAATCCCCACCTTTTTTGTGTCTGTTCCTCTCCGGCACTTGCAAACAGCAGCCTTGTGTTTCTCACTATATAATTTCCCCACGTATCTGGATCAGTCTCTGCCGTATCTCGGTTACCTTAGATGCCTGTCCTGAATCCCACTCAGTTGCCATTGATGCTCCCGTAGTCCCGCTGCCCAGCCTGAAGCAGCGCGCGGCAGGAGGTGAGGCCAGCCCGAAGCAGGCAGCAGCGTTTGCATTCCTCCTGCGGGCGAAGGGCCCGACTAAGTAACCCAAATCCCTCATCTCACTTCAGTGCCAGCCCTCTCACACGGCAAATTCGTCTTTAAATGCCTGTTCCACACTGGCTGTGGCCTGTTCCTTATCTCCTTGATTTCTAATGAAAGGTTTTCACCTCCCTTTGACTTACCTGATCATTTCCCACAGATATCCAGTTCCTCTGTATTTTATGGGAATTGGTAAGGAAATACAAGACAATACCTATTACACTGCTGACCATTCATCATATTCTTTCTTCTGTTTTGTTAGTACCTTAGTATCTTTCTTCAAAAACATATATTTCTGTTGTACTAAAAAAAAAAAAACAGAAATAATTTGTATAGCCACTAAAATGACCAGCTTTATAAAATTTCTCTTTAAAAAGGGGAAGTTACCTGTCTTTGCTGCCAAACACAGATTCCAGCCTTAACAGCTTTGAAATCCAGATTCAAATGCAAATATCCACTGCCTTCAGCCCATGTAGATTTTGCAGGTAACACAAAGTTAGAACAATCTATTCCGACTGAAACTCTGATTTGGTTCGACTCTCCTTGCAGTCTTTCAAGAGTACAGACAAAAGCGCTGGACGAGGCTCACCAAGCACCTAGTCCCCCCCGCCTAAAAGCAGGGCCAAATTCCCTACCTCATTCCCTGCATGAATGTCGGGTCATTAGCTTGCCTATTTCAATAACCTGACATGAAAACCAGGTATGACTGTTTTCCTCTTTAAGCAGGGAGAAGAAAGAGAAGCATTGATATAAGATCCAATCTACAATATAATTTTTAATCTATTAAAATAATCAAATATAAACATATGTTCTCACCACTCATTTGTAACTACGAACATCTTAAGCAGAATGAAAGAGAAAAAGAGCTACTGCAGAGAAAGGACAGCACCACGTAAATCCAGGTGAAAGGATGAGAGAAGGGGAAAAAAAAAAAAACAAAACCATCCACAGGACTTAGCTGTACGATAGAAACTGTCAGCCAAGGTCACTCTTAAGAAATAGAGCAGCCAAAAAGAGGCTTTAAATCTCAGTGGGCATTAGCTGAAAGACATACAGTGATGTTCTGTAGCAATTCTAAATAGGACATTCACAAAAGATTTAAAAGTATATGTCTACCCTATCATAAAATACAACATTTTTACTGGATGCTCTCTGCACAGATTATTCTGGCATAAGGAGAATCAAGAGCTTGTTTTGGAAAAGGAATGGCAAATTACAGTATAACAGAAATAACATATATACACCGTGTAAATATATCAGCCACAAAAAATGGCATTCCTCCATTGTACAGAGAAAGATCTGAGAAAGATCAGAAACATGACCACTGGAAGAAAAATACAGGAGCAAACTAAACCCCCAGCATCAGAGCTGACAGACTGAAGAAGCGGCTGCAGAATGCAATCATCACCATTTATCTGCAGCTCAGCCCAACCCGCAGAAAACCAGAACACCTGTCCCAGGGGAAGGCACTGGCTGGACATACATATGTATAAGAAAGCTGACACATAACAGGCTCATTAATCCTAAAATTAACCAGAAAGAATAAAGAAGAGTTTGGGGAGAAAAATTTCAAAAGCAGACAGTTCCTTATGTTCTGCTTTAAGGAAAGCACCAATTTTAGCAAGCATTTCTGAAAGGAAAAAACAAATTTCATTCCTCCCTCAAAAATGTATATGGTACAGACACTACTCTTTTTCTGTTTCACAGCAGCAACATTTGGAAAACTACTTAACCTTTCTATTTTTATCTGGGTGCATTCAAATTACCAATAATGTACAACATGCTGTAACAAAACCACTGATGTAGGGTATAATTTTCCCTCAAGCACATTATCCTAGCTGGTGGCTCAGAAAAATAAGCTGATAAAACAGCAGCAGACATCAACTGTCGGATAAAAAGTGATCACAGCTATGTAGAACATTGCTGCCCAACCTTAAAATCATACAATTAGCCAAAAAACGTAAGCAGTACGACAGGCCATACTAACAACCACACATTATCTATGGGGTCATGCTGAAAATCATCCTACAAACACATTTTTAAATAGATCATCAGATTATCACCTTACAATTTAGCTATTAACACATAGGTTTATTTTAAAGCCATCATCATGCCTGGTACTTTTAGTAAATAGCTTCTTCCTTGTCAAGTTCAGTTGGGATCTCATTCTAATCATGATGAGTTTTTAATTTTCTGTTCTATTAATAGCAACTTAAAAATAAAATGTTCTCTTTTGAAACCGTAATACTTCTTTAGGGGCTGCAAGGGGGAAGAGAGATATGAATCTTCCCACTCTGCATCTCTTAAACTACATTCACTATCTACACATACGGCAAAATTAAGAGAACGAGTAAGAAATGAGAATTTTCGCTAAGAATAGCTGAAGTATAACTCCACACTAGTATTTATCATGGCTATAAAGCAGTAATAGGGAGATACCAAAATACAGGAAATAGTGTAAGAATTTCCATGTAGTTTCCAAATTATCTCAACAACCCTCTGGCAGGTCATCAATGGATAATAGATTAATTAATGACATAATTAGCTGAAGGATACAGACTCCTATCCAGCAAAGCCCTTCAGCAGATACTCATATTTCAGCACAAGTGGGGTCCTCATCAAGCTCCCTGGCAAAAGAGGGAAGATGGGAAGTTAGAGATTAATATATTGGGACTCTGTGTCTGGCATGTGGGTTGTACCGCTCTAGCTGCTTTTTCCTGTTGTCTCCTTTGAGTAAGGGAAGAAGGAGGAGTTACAAAACCATTCGCAAGAAAAAGTTCTAATACTGAACATTAATACCATTAATCCCAGGTACTCACTAGTATCATCAAACTGCTGTGCTGCTTCCACTTGAAAGGAAGGAAATCTGTAATATCTAGTCCTAAGCTATCATCAAAACAGGAGAGCCCTAATATCTGCAGAAAAGCAACAAGTCAGTAACTTTTAGCTATATATATATACACACACACACACATATATATATATCTTGATGTCCACTTAGACCAGGGCAAGAACTGCATGTAAAAGTATGTGCATTTGGACATTTCTGTATCTATCCAATAACGCCTAGCTTCAGAATTTGCAAACCACCTAGTTTTGGTGTGCAAACCAAAGCACTGGGTTGCTCTGAGATCTTCTTTCTGTAACTGTCTAAACGCTTGTGACCTTTCAGGATATAGGCCCTGCCACAGCTATTCGAGCCTATCTTTATCTAAAGACTGGAACACTGAAATGTGTTTTAATGCGGGATAAACTGACACCATCTGGATGCCTCAGCTGCTACAGAGCAATCGGAGTGTGCCGATTTTCACCCTGCCTCTTGCAGAGCAGAGCACATAGACCCGTGCTCCTCAAGGAGCCCCAGCTCAGCTTGCTTTCTCACTGAAATCAAATGTGCCCATGTACAAATCTACTGGTAGCAAATTACTTGTCTGTTTTGGTAACAGCTCCCTCCTCATCTCTTACAGACCCTGATGGGGATAAGCAGAGACATTTGAGTCGAAAAGGTGCATTTGTAGGAGGCTGACAGAGGGCATTCCCAGCAAAATCTTCCATTTTGGCATCTGACCACCATTTACCTGCGACTGTACAGTGGCTGCCAACATTTTGGATGGTGTACCAAGACACAGAAATCTCTTCATACTTGTGGGGAGTGGGAGGTAATGCACAGATGAAAATAAGTAATTTGTCACTTTTGTATGGTGTTGGCAATAGGACTATTTGCATTTCATTATACACATTTTAAATTGTAAAAATATGTTGAGCACTGGATAACTGCATTGTTATTTAGCTTAAATATATAATTTGATGACCCTGTCTATTTTCTGCAAGATGCACAACGAGCCTATTTGGGGAGGTAAACCAACAGAAAACCACTCTTCATTTTTCTTCTCTTTTTTTGGCAATTTAGCTTCCAGTGCAGCACATGCTCACAAATGAGACAGCACACAGCTCAAACGGAGCAGCAGGTCTCTTACCGCAGCTCCGCACGGCACTGACATGTTCCATACTGCCCAGGCGTTAGACAAGCGGGCCAGGTGAAGTCTGCTCAGGCACCAAAGCGCACCTTTGGCTGCGGCTACCAGCCGTGTCAGCTCAGCGCAAGTCCATGATGCCACCGAAAGGGCCGCTCGTGCTACCAGCCTCTCCTTTCCGCAGCAGCCCCAGGACCACCATCCGCCAGCTCAACCTACTACGGTGCTGTGCAAATGCCAGCAGCGAACCGAAGCGGCCAGCGCTGCAGCGAGAGCAGACTCCCCCTTCATTTGCCCGCCGAGGTCTGAGCCAGATCAGGCTGACCGTAACACTACGAGTCCAGTCTCTTCAGGTGAAACTGTTCAACTTTGTAAAAAACAAACAAAAACCATCAAGTATTTAATGGCCAGCAAAAGAAAGCGTGAAAATAATTCTACAGGCTAATAATCAGAGCACTCTCCAGACAGATGAGAGACTTTCGCTCAATTATCTCATCAAACAAAACCAAAAGGGGACCGAATCCAAACCTCCTCACTGATTTTTTCACAACAGAAGTCTATTGGCGCTAACGTTTTGTGAAAAACCGCAGAATCTGAAATTTTGTTTGTAAACTTCATGAATATTTGTGAATAGACCAAAAATGTTTTGGGGGTTAGGTTGGGGGCGGGGAGGATAATTACTTCCACCAAATTAATTCAGCCAATATGCACCAGTTATTACTTTATATTTAAACAAATATTCTGTTTAAATGAGTTTCAGCACTGTTAATTATGCATTCACCAGACATGACACCTTCCATTTCAGAGTCCAAGCAGATCTGAAAGTTAAAGGAATAAAATCAACAACCGTTCTTGCAAAAAAGAACTGCTCTGGAGTTACTGAGACCTTAAGAAATTTAGCAAGGCGTATGTTTTTTCTTTATCTTTCTTCTTCTAAGAGTTTCTGCAAAAAATTATGTTCTGTTGGTTTTACCTCTAAAAAAGTAAGCCAACACAGATTGTTCTGGATTTTGACTACACAGCGATTATTTGAAAATGAAATCAAACCATGTGCTCTATTTCCTACCAGCAAATTAATAAATGCCAAAACGGGGACCTTTGGAACAAGTCCTTTGAGACATTTGGAAGAAATATCCCCCCAAAATGTCAAAATAAATTGATTACTCCCATTTTTTAAGCTACATCTAGTACCACAGTACATTGCTTTATTGATATGAGGACTCTTAACTCTTCTAGGGATAAATATTGCTACAGCAAAATCAGTCAGCTCCTACAATATTTTGATTCCCACTTCAAAAATATTTTGGATAAGTGTCTGAATTCTTCAAGTCACAACTAAAACTCTGAAATTCAACCATTACTAATGCTCATTAGTGATTTACTAGAAAGCTAAATCTCTTAATCTGACACCAAATCCACAAAACACTTGTCAGGGAAAGCCTTCCAGAAGAAACGTGTTACAGCATCGTTGGTGTGCGTACGCTTACAAATGAACTGATAAAATCAAGTCTCTCCCTCTGCAGGTAGAAATGGTAACAAAGAATTACCCATTTTTTGTCACGAGGGATCATCCTACAAAGGCGCTTGATAGTGCTGAACGTGCCCACGACACAGCTAAAACCAGCAGCACTACTAATCGCGCCTGCAGCAGGCTGTGTACAACGTATGACATAATTTAACGCATGCAGGTCTTAAACACGGGGCCTTGCTTGACTGAGCGTGGCTGGACACACAACCCGCGCACTGGGCTAATAGCTGAATCCTGCACGCGGGCAAACCCTGTCACCCAGCGGGCCCAGGGCTTTTAGGCTAATCAAGGCCTTAGAAGAAGCAAATTCGCAGATGTGAATTTTGTCAGTTATGCTTAGCGGATGCAGCAGGAATAGTCCACATATTTTAGAGGCTGAAAATTACCAAGCTTCTAATAATTTAAGTAATCTCTGTTTTGTAAATCAGAAATCGTACAGGGATAATACTCCCCAGCACAATCTCTAGAATAACAAAATTGCTACTGTTTCTTTGCCAGGCTTTACAATCCTCGTATGTTTGAATTCAGCCCTCCAAAATGAAAAGCTTATCTCCAAAAACTAACCTGAACTGGTCCGCGTTACCGCGAACACAGCGCCCGTCTCTGGCGCGCACGCACCCAGTCCCCGCGCCATCACAAAACGCACATCCAGGCCGCTCTAGCTTGAGCTGAGCAACTCACCCAGGCTGTGATCAGCAGGACGTCACCTCTTCCTACAGCCTAGTTAGAGCTGCTCTTGCTCTCTGGGTAAAGCGATGGAAAGTTTTTACAGGTGAACATCTTAAATAAACATAGCTTTATTCATGTTTTGTATGTCCGTTGCTTTGCCCTCTGTGCAAGCGAACAGCAAATACTTCCTTAGATGTATTCCTTGAGAAGATGATCTTTATCTTGTTTTGTGTAACTTCTTGGAGGACCAAAACTTACCAAGTTTAGCACAAGCATTTTCAAAAAGAGCTATGTTCCCATTTTCAAAAACAATTTCTAGCACTTGGGAGTCTACATCTGTGGAAAGACGATGAAGATAGCAGACCGGTACACAATGCCATGCTGCGTGTGCACGGCAGAGCTTGTCCTGCCCAGGATAGAGCGATTTGCCATTAACCTACTAATGCTCTAGCACTCGAGAGCCTAGTTCTACCTGAAAATCAGGTTTGGGTTAGGCAGTTCATTCACTTTTGAAAACTTTTCCACTCACTCTCCATCAGACCCGAAGTTACTCTTCTTCCATTCTTTCTCCTCCTCATCTTTTCATATATTATTTAAGTTTATAAAATATGCAGTTCAGGAATGTTCTGGGCACAGAAAAGGTTGAAGACTATTCTGATCCAAACACCAGTTCTCTAGGAATCTAGATTCAAATTTCCGCTTTGCTGCAGCTTCTCCTGTACTCCCGAGCAAATTCCTTCTCAAGCAGTCTCTGTATGAATTGTGAGACCAGTCTCTATATTCTCTTTTCCTTTAGAGTTTAAGATAGGGAATGTGTCTCACTGTAGATCTGTATGATGCCCAGCATACTGTAACAACAAACTCAATTGACCTTCAAGAAATTTTGGAATACAAATAATAACAATGTAGATGTATGATGTAAACTTATTTAACAATTTTTAGAAGTTACAATTCCCCACTGCCTTCCTACAATTGCCAAAAGCATGTACATCTTATTTTAACAGACTGAAAAATACTCTTGTAGCATTCTGGATGCTTGTGCTCTTCATTTATATCACGGTCAAAAGGCAATAACACAAGAAAATCCGCGTGTATGTTCCTGTTTAACTGTTTCACTGGTTGACCTGGTCTGACACTTGAGAGCATACAAGAACAACTTGTTTGCTGAATCCGTTTACCCCACCATCATTCAAGATGTAGCATGATGCTTAAAGAGCCAGCAGTCACAGCAATATAACTGAGGATGCAGTTCAGAGTAGACAGGAAGTCATGCCAGCATTGCAAAATGCTTATTCGCACATGATTAAAATATCCTCCCGGTTACACTGGCATGAAGAAGCACCCAAGCCAGAGCTGCACAGAAGCCAGAGGACCAAAAGACAAGAGCTCTTGCTTTTCAGAGCAGCTCACCAGTTTAAAAGGAAGAAGCACAAATCAAGCAAAGATAAGTTGCCATTGTAATTGCATAAGCAATGCTGGTGGGTTTGTCATTGTTTTTGACAGATCTTTTTCCCCTGAGTCACATTATAACCAGAGCTGTATTTCTACCGCATAAGAGAATTCCTGCATCAGAATGAAAGCCCAGCACACAGATGCAGCAAATCACTTAACCAGCCTTCTTTCTTTGACTCCAATGATATATGACTTCCCACATGGCAGAGGGGCATGGAACAGATTAGAAAGTCTCTGTCCAAACACAACATACAAAAAGCAAATAAGGAGCAAATCACTGACTAAGCAGTGCTAGAGTCCTCAGCACCATAGGACTGACTGTAGCAAAACAAAGATTTCTTTGTCCTGACATCACTATTTGTGATACAGGAACAAACCGATACGCACGTTACAGAGGCATCCCCTGTGGAGATCTGAGTATCGTTATTGCACACAAGTAGACAGAAATGCTGTGCTGCAGCTACGACTGTGCTGTGCCTGCATCTCACCAGCTGAGAGCCACGAACGCGGTGTTGAAACGTGGTACAGTGATTTGAGTGACACTTGACCTGGAAGCAAACCATCAGACTGGCACTAAAGCACACAGGACTCAGGAGGGGAATTACACACAGAAACTATTTCTCTGTCTATGTAAAGCTGATCTTTGCCTTTACTCCAGCCTACATTTTGATTTCCCATAAGTGATCAGTGGCGGTCTAATTCTACCCCTATCTACATCAGTAGGAGCTTTACCATCAAAAACGAATTTAAGTCAATTAGTTCATTTTGATACATTCCACTTTAAGAGAGCAGGACCTCTGCTTCCCCGTCAGAGGACTAGGATATGTATTTTTACAACAAGTCCCACAGAGAGATGACATGGTTATGTCCTACATTAACATTTTGGTTTAGAGCAACGCTGCAGTTTTGAAGCAACTTCTACAACCATCCCTCTTTCCTGTATGCTAGCACGGTTTGCAGAGCAGCCCCTGGTGCTCATGAACTAGATTTCTTTTGGAGGAAATAAAAGTGGAAGCTCCGCTGCAGGCTCTCACCAAAGGCACTCTGAACACACAAGGACCTGAAAGAATCACAGGCCTTCCGAAAGCTTCCAGTCACGTGTGGCGAGCACTTTCAGTCTAAAGGATCAGACCAAATCAATCCAA
Source organism: Apteryx rowi (assembly GCF_003343035.1). Classification (NCBI taxonomy): domain Eukaryota; kingdom Metazoa; phylum Chordata; class Aves; order Apterygiformes; family Apterygidae; genus Apteryx; species Apteryx rowi. The sequence goes on along the minus strand of NW_020448052.1, from coordinate 695,227 downwards.
AGTAAAATTCCCCAACTGCATAGATGTAGGGCCTCAGCACTGGTTGCTTCAGTCTATTGATCTGCTTCTAATATATCAAATTACTTGCTGATGGAGACAGAGCCTTTGTTTCAAACTCTAGTTCTACCTCTTATTATCTGTAAAATCTTTTTATTTCCCATGCCATCCTAAATAATTCACTCAACATTACTGAGGTCCACGACCTTCTGTGTCTTATCCCCAGATTCTTATTTAAACGACATAGATTTTCTTTCTGGAATATGTCCTCAGAGTTGCATCTTCTTCTTGTGGGAGAATTGGCCATTTTCTTTTCTTTTTGCTGGACCCAGACTGCCAATTCCATAATCGATAGGATTAGGGCAAAACCAAAATCAGTCTATGCAGTCAGCAGGCTCTCTTATTGTTTAAAATTCTCTCTCAGAATTAACCTTCCACTAAAGAAAATATAACAAAATCTTAGCCAAGAGATTATCTGCTTAGCACTGCATCAACCAGAAACTTTGCATCAAGAAAACTTCCACTTGCACACAGGTGATCAGTAACATCTATCTTTGCTTGTGCATTAGGCATAAGAGCTATACTCAAACTTATGCACCTGGGAATCCAGTGCCGAATAAAATATTGAGCCGCAAAAAAGGAGAGCTACAGAAATAGCCTTTTAAATAAGGATCAAAATTTCAAAATCAAACTGCATATAAAACAAGAACAGCAGTATTTTAGGCCTTTCACCTTTTACAGAAGGAAGGACCATTACGTAAGGTACATCTGGAAACACTGCAACAGTAATGGAAGGAGTTGTACTTAGAGACTTGCTTAAAAATACCTCATCAGGGAAAGAGCAACTTCAACACAGCAAACTACAGATATTTAACAGGAGGATTAGTCAACAACTGCTGTTAGTGCAGTTCAAATATTTCAGGCTTCAGCCTCCTAAAGTTGCCCTTAACAATTATATCCTGAAGTCTTGGGAATCTCCTGTTTGAAGGAATATCCCACCAGGCTGGCAAGCCACATCTGTAAACAAAGATTCATTTCAATTCCCCCTTTTTACACTGTAAGATTATGGCAGAAGTCTCTTGCCAGGAACGTCTGGCTTTAGAGCCCATGCCGCAATAGCCAGGGATGGCTGATCCCCTGCATGCCCACACCACCGCCTGCTCCTACTCACTGAGGCATCCCAAGACGAATATGAGAATCTGTAAGGCCATGGAATTACACTGAGACTTCCTCAAGCAATTTTCCTCTAAGCAGTGTCATAGTCACCCACCATTTCTTATCCCTGCAACCTTAATCAGCCCACCTTGCATTTTAGAAGTGCCATCTTCATGTTAGCTCAGCATACGTTTCATCATAGCTCATTTTCTTCCTTTGTTGCAGTTTTTCCTCAGATATACACTGATTACTGGATGTATTGTTTACTATTTTATTTTATTATTCATTATACTCATTAACCCTACTGCAGTATAATTCACCTAATCAAAGGTGCCAATTCTGGGAAGGTTGCTTTAAAAACAAAAACATTAATTAAGAAATACTGTAATAACACTGCCAGAAACAGTGTCAGCTTCAAAGCTACTACACATAAGAGGTACACAGATTTAAGCAGTCAAGATTCAGTAAACATTTTTCCTTATTACCCTAACTTTAATATAATTTACCTAAGTAAATGAAAAGCTCATATAGAAATTTGAGGCAGGTCACTTATCACTGTTGCAAGCAACCCCATAAGTTTTCTAAAATGGAAGAAGTTGGGGAATATTCTTCTAACGCTCTTGGAATCCCACACGTGTGACAAGGCTTTGCTGATGCCGCTCGTCTCCTGCTTCGGCAGCTTCCACTCTCATCTATATGAATTCCACTTGTTCACGTCATTTAAATAAACAACAAAGAATCACAAACCTGTCACTGTCATATAAAAATATAAAAATATCAAATAGGATGGCAAGTCTGTCACACTAAAAAAAGTACTATCTCATAATAACTGTTAAGCCAGAACTGCCATTTCAAATCAGTGTCCCAAGACTGACACAGAGCCCATCTACTTCACAGCACAGCATCGCAGAGGTCCCGCCCAATGACAAGAGTTGTACGTGACTCAGGAAAATGAAGACTCCGACTTTCATGCATTCCTACTTTGAAAATTAATTCAAATTAAACTTTCTTTTTTTTTTTTTTTTGCTATGTCATAGAGTCATAGAATAATTTAGGTTGGAAGGAATCTTTGGAGAGCATCCACTCCAACAACCTGGTCAGATCATGGCCAACTTTGAACTGGGATCCGGTTGCTCAGGGTCATGTCCAGTTGAACTCTGAATATCTCCAAGGATGGAGATTCCCTCCCTTCCCTGGGTCCCTGTTCCAGGGCTGAGCCACCCTCATGGTGACAAAGATCTTTATATTTAACCAAAATTTCACTAGCTACAGCTTGCATCCACTGTCTCATATCCTTTTGCTGTGTACCTCTTAGAAGAGTTGGGCTCTGTCTTCTTTTATAATCCTACACAGGGTGTTTGAAGAGAGCAATCAAACTAAACCCCCCTTAGCCTTCTCTTCTCCAGACTGAACAAGCCTGGCTTACTTGGCCTCCTTGTAGGTCATGTGCTCCCTGTCGTGGTGGCAGCCCTCCACTGGACCTGCTCCAGTTTGTCAGTGTCTGTCTTGTATTCAGGAGGCCAAGACTGGACAAAACTCTCCAGATGCAATTTCACAAGTTTCAAACAGAGAGAGCATTAAAACAGAGCGGAGAGCAGGTTTTGGCTCAAGCCTCATGGAGACAGCCTCTAAGTTCTACCTGCCAGATCAAATTGCTCTCCCTATCACTTATACAATGCCATCAGTTATACAATGCCACAGAGTAAATAAAGAGTAAGGAGAGAACTTGCCAAAAGTCAGTGGGAACAAAACTTAATTTTCAGAAACAAGGATGAATGTTCAGAATTGGCACTGGGGGAAAGAGAAAAAAAACAACCTTTTGCTTTTAACGAAGCATACTCATTTGATCAGAAAACTATCACTGTTACAAACCTAAAGTGCATTTTCAGAAACACAGCTGAACCTTGAGGTGAAATGTTACAAATCAGGATTAACTACATTTCTTACATATAGAATTAGCCACATAAGAGAGCTTCTTCAGAAACTGCTTTCCTTTAGGCCATAAAATGTTGGAACTAAGGGACTTAACTCCCATCAGGGAAAGAGTTTGATTCATTTATGAATCTCCATTCGCAACACTCTCAAGACAGGTTTGGTAAAAATCATTATTTTTGAATGTCAGGAAAAAAAAAAAAAAAAAAAACTATACCATGCCTTTAACAGGTTACATAATTCCTAAAAATACTCAGAGCAGCAGTGCTGATTTCTGCTGTAACTGAAGTTTTACAGTGTTCAAGAGAACAAAATACCTAAAACTGAACATGTAGGATCAGGGTCAAAGTATGACACTATCAGATTATTAGTCACATTCACCTATACTCTTGCTTCATAGTTACAATTTGAAAAATAAGGCTTTGGAAAAGCCATGTGCAGACAAACGAAAGCAAAACAGTGCAGCATGCAGAGATACTGGGGGCATTAACCCAATTAAATTTGCAAAGACTGAAGTTTATCCAAGTGGGTAGGAATCATGTAAAGTAGAGGAAAAACAAAACACCAAGCTAATACTAACAAATGGAGACCTTTTGCATGACTGCAGTTTCTCTCATGTTTAACAAAAATACAATAAGCACACACCTAGAAAAAACAACACAGAGGTACATAGCACAGGTAAGAAGTAAGGCGCCTCTTAGCATAGGAAAGAATGTTAATTTAGATCTTAAATGTCTTCCAGCATTATCTCACATTCAGCGACTGCACAGCATCCCAGAGATGTAGTTTGTGCAAAAGGGAAGACAAGGACTGCTGTGAAGGACACAAGTGCTGCTGCGGTCAAGGCAAAGAAGGAGAAAAAATCCTATAGGAGAAGAAAAGTCATGAACGTGTCTAAAGGGAGGAGGAGAATCCCTTAAACCTCTCAGAGTAACTAGGACCCACTGTGAGAAGATGAGGAAAGACTGATACAGGCCTTCACCCTGGGATTCAGATGAGAGTGTATCTACTGACGCTGCATTGCAGCACGGCTTTCCCACATGGACTTACGTTACAAACACTCACTTCTGCTGCTCACATACCTATATATTGCCAAAACTTGCCAGGCACAGAGTAGTTTGGCCATGTTGTCCAAATATGATCATTTATAGCTTGCCTGGACATAAATTTTCAAAAATACAAAACCAGCAAACAGGAAAAAGGCATTTGTTACACGTAATACGGATGTCTACGTTCATGGTGATTCAGGAACCCTTGCAGCATTTTTTAATTTACAACCTATGCTAATGTAAAATTCATATTAGATTAAATGATTCGGCATTGAAGTTCAGTGCAGTATTATTTTAAAGCTAAAGCCGATTTAAGACACTTAAAGTTGCCCGAAGTTTCAGAAATACTATGACAGAATAGCTTTCTAAGGCACTCTGAAACAAATTATCTGTTACAACGCCTATGGATTTTGCAACACTTACAAATCCCATTTGCAGCGATGAGAACTGTAGGACTTAATCCACATGATGCATTATCATTGAAATGTTCCCTGTTTAATTAATAAAGAAAATGCAAACACTCTTTTCAGTTGATTTTTACAACATTAAATAGCTTACAAATTGTTCCACAGATGCTTTTACTGTTGCACATAGGCTCCAACGCTGCAAATTCATTCCTTCACCTCTGCTGAAATCTTGGCCCTTAATTATCAGCAACTGTTAAGAACTGGCATTTCCCTTGACACTAACAGCATACCTTCCCCACAAAAGGCTATCATTATTCTTCGGCAGTTTCATATCTTCACTTAAGAAATTAGGCAATGACAGGACGCTCATGTTCTATTTTGTGGTTCTGCAGTTTTCTTAACCTCAAGAAAATTTTGCATTATTATTCTAATTACAAGAAGTGGGAGTACACGAAATGTTTCCAGCAAAGAAAGAAAAGAGATGGCAGATGCATGAAGTTTTTAGCAGCAAAATGACACAAGGTGAAGTAATGAAATACAAGCACTGTCACTTACCCAGGTGCGAGTCAGCTGCTGTAAATAAAAAACTGCATTATTTTAAGCTCATTCTGATGTTCATAAGTTGACAGTCTGTATTTATACTATTAAAGCCACAGTAGCTATAATTGTTTATTTTAAAAAACAGTTGTCACTCTCCTACAATGACAAACAATGTATGTATTTGTGATGTATTTTAAAGCCCCATACTCAATAAAAGAGTTTTCCCAAGCGTCCTGACACAGTTGCACATGAAAAATGCATGCAGGGTTTCCTGTTTAGCTTACACATTAAGCTACAAGACCAAATGCAATGATTGTGCCTTTAAATACCCTACAAAGCTCTTGACAAGAGAACTTGGAGGGTGAGTTGCCTACACAGGCAACTGTGGGTCCCAACAGGGATAAATCTCCAGCTCCCTTAAAGACCACAGAGCAATCACTCCCCAGCATTTTGGGGGGAGTGAGGGAGTTTTAACACAATTCAGAATGTTACTTCCTGTTTTTTACCTTTATTAAGGACTTTATGCTAAAAAAGAAAAAAGAAACTAGAAATTTTTATTAAAATAAAACGTAAACGTAAAAACGCACACCTGATGCAAACGGGCCGGGCCGGGATGCCCCAGTGACCTGCTCCACAGAGGAAAGCTTTGGCTCCATATACCCAACCAGTGAAGTCCTAGCACGCATTGGAAATAAAGAGTAAATTCATGCTGTGATCTTTTCTTTCTTGTAGAAAATTGAGACTTCTCTTTGCTGCACAGCGGCAACCTCTCACGTAATCCCAGGACTTCATTATTTTAACCTACACTTAAACTCCACCTCTGAGCTTGAGCGTGGAGCCAACAGGGCAGGATCAAAGCAACCCGAACGCCTCGTGAGCCGCTTCTCCCTTTCGGCAGCTGTCGGAAAGGGGCGAGCGGGGGCCGGTGCTCGCGTGGAGCGGGGGCTGCAGCCTCCGTGGGACCTCGCCGCCTGCCCCGCTCCCGCGGCTAGCACCCAGGAACGGCGGAGAAAGGAGTAACTGGACCTGATGCGAAACACGTTTTTACGCCCTTTGCACCAAGGAGCGGATCCAGATCACCCCAGCTGCCCAGCCACCTCCACGCCGGCGACTTCGCCGAAACTAGAGTGCGGCCCCGTTTTCGGCGCGGCCTCCACAATTCCCGGGTTGTCGCTTTTAGCAAGGACATGCCTTGAAAATTAGGGCACCCGATAACCCTAAAGCAGGAGGGTAATTAGTCGCATCCCCGCAACCTCTTCTCCTAACGAAGCCGGGATAAAAGGAAGCTCTTGCTGGAACGCCCTCGGATGCATCATTACACAACACCGCTTACATAACCGAGCTGCCGCCACTTGGGGTATTTTCAGGCACAATTCAGTGTCACAGGCTTGCCCACATACCAGCGTTTTAAAAGGAGACTGCTTCTCTCACGGGAGATGGAAAAGCTTTGCTCCTAAATACATTTCCACCTAGGCTGATGAATGGCACATTGCCTGCCAATGTTTCAGAAGTAACTTGAATTCAGGAAGTTAAAAAAAAAAAAAAAAAAGAATTTTTTGAGCATTTTTGAGAATCCCATTACCGCTAGCTCCCTTCAGAGAAGTCATAAATTTCATAGAAGCATTTGCAAATCCAAACATATTAGTCTAGCTAAATATTCTGTAGCATTTGCATTTCAGCTAAAACCAGATGGTGAATCAATTCAAAATTCAGGTGTAATCAGAATGTGACCACATAAAACATGGCAACTTGCAGAATTTTGCTGTATCTTATCAAGTATAATCCTGCAACCTATTTTACTCTATCCCTGCTTCCAGTAAGGTGCAGCAATAGTGACCCATTCCATGTTCTCCTAAAATATTTAGTCCTGTTTTACTTATTTAACAGGTTTAGTTAGTTCAGAAACAAACATTATAACCTCCAACATAAATAAGTGAATATTGTGCTTTATCTGTATCCTTACCAAGATAAATAACAAAATTCACAGCTACTATATGAGCCTGAAAATAAGTAAAGATTGTAACAGCAGTCCATGTGAAATTCTAACAAGACAAAACCTGGTACTGATTGCATTTTTAAAAGATTATATTTCAGCAGAAAGTATGTAAATTTTCAATATAAAAATCTATGCAAAATACAATCGTTATTTCATAAAATTTATTGGTAAGCTGCTTTTTTCCTTCCAAATGCTTTCTTTAGATGTCATGTAATATTAAACATTTACTGTTATCTATGAAATCCAGTGAAAAAAATTTGCATTTATAATAAGCAAAATGTATGCTATATGACAACAATTATTAATGATATTATAATCAGTTGTTCAAGATTTCAAGTACACCATCATCACTAGGTAATAAATCCTGCAAAATAGTAACAGTTCAGTTTTTCTAGTACATGGTTACATGACAGTGAATCTTTTTACTATCCTAACTTCTAGAATTAAACTGTAGGGGACATTTTCAGCGCAATTATCTTTTGCCTTCTGGCCGCTCTCTCTGTTACAAGCCCCCATAGCTGCCCCCGGCTCACAGTAACTCAAGTTACTACCCTTACACACACCGCCTGCGGACCCCCCAGGAACACAAAATATTGTTTAGACAGCATAAATCACGGTGGCGAACAGCAAAGCTCAGCAATAAAGTTACCTCCGAGGCACCGGCCTCCCGCGCCCAAAACTCTCCGGCGCCTGGGACTGTGTCGCTGAACCGAGCGATCAGTTATGCAGGCGAGAGGCAGCTGCCCATGACAGCAGGGACGCGCAAATGCCATAGCGCGATGCACGCGCCGCGCACCGCCCGCCGAGCCGCGGGAGGCACCGCGGAGAGGACACACCTTTCCCTCCGGTGCGGAGCACCTTCTCTCCACCCCCGGGGACTTCGCGCTCCCTCCCGCTCCTCTCCTCTGCTCTGGGCATGCACGCACACCCGCACAGTCGCCTCTGCTCTGCTCTGCTCTGGGTGTGCACGCACACCCGCACACCATCACCTCTGCTCTGGGTGTGCACGCACACCCGCACACCGTCGCCTCTGCTCTGGGCGTGCACACACACCCGCACACCGTCGCCTCTGCTCTGCTCTGGGCATGCACGCACACCCGCACACCATCACCTCTGCTTTGCTCTGGGCATGCACGCACACCCGCACACCATCACCTCTGCTCTGGGTGTGCACGCACACCCACACACCGTCACCTCTGCTCTGGGCGTTCACACACACCTGCACACCATCACCTCTGCTCTGCTCTGGGCATGCACGCACACCCGCACAGCATCACCTCTGCTCTGGGTGCACACGCACACCCGCACACCGTTGCCTCTGCTTTGCTCTGGGTGCACACGCACACCCGCACACCGTCGCCTCCACTCTGGGCATGCACGCACACCTGCACACCATCACCTTTGCTCTGGGCATGCACGCACACCCGCACACCATTGCCTCTGCTCTGGGCGTGCACGCACACCCGCACACCGTCACCTCTGCTCTGGGCGTGCACGCACACCCGCACACCATCACCTCTGCTTTGCTCTGGGCGTGCACACACACCTGCACACCATCACCTCTGCTTTGCTCTGGGCGTGCACACACACCCGCACACCATCACCTCTGCTCTGGGTGTGCACGCACACCCGCACACCGTCACCTCCACTCTGGGCGTGCACGCACACCTACACACCGTCACCTCTGCTCTGGGCATGCACACACACCCGCACACCATCGCCTCTGCTCTGGGTGCACACACACACCCACACACCATTGCCTCTGCTTTGCTCTGGGTGCACACGCACACCCGCACACCGTCGCCTCCACTCTGGGCGTGCACACACACCCGCACACTGTTGCCTCCACTCTGGGCGTGCACGCACACCTGCACACCTTCACTTCTGCTCTGGGCGTGCACGCACACCTGCATACCAACGCCCCCGCTCTGGGCATGCACGCACACCCACACACCGTCACCTCTGCTCTGGGCGTGCACACACACCCGCACACCATTGCCTCTGCTCTGGGCGTTCACGCACACCCGCACACTGTTGCCTCTGCTCTGGGCGTGCACGTACACCTACACACCGTCACCTCTGCTCTGGGCGTGCATGCACACCCGCACAC